>NC_055697.1:7702590-7807590 GCF_017639745.1 Melanotaenia boesemani
ATCTGTAATGTCTTTGTTTTATGTAAAGCACTTTGAATTGTCCTGTACATGAAATGTGCTATACAAATAAACTGCCTTGCCTTGCCTTGCTTTTAACTGCAGACAGGACCAGTAGATCAAACATTCATTGGTATGTAATGTTCAGTAAAAGCGTGGAGTAATAAATTCAACAAGCCATAAAAGTCTGATTATATAGAAAGTTTTCCAGCTGGGTTTCAGGGGAGTGTGACAACTACTACAATTACTTCACACTGGCAAAAGAAAAATGTCTCTTACTGACTTACATAGTTAGAATTTGTTTGTGCAAATCCCGAAACACACACCTCTCTGTACTGTCTTTGTCTTTCTCTTGTCTGGCCAGGTGTGCACCCACTCTCTGCACACACGTGGAGTGATGCTGAGCCTTAGTAGCGAGTCGAACTGCTGGTTCAGATCCAGGACTGCCCCAGGGAACTGCACAATAGATGAAGTCCATGCATGCATGAGTCAAACTTAATCAACAATAGAAAAGATTTTGTATTGTGTATAAATGATGAATAAAGAATACAGATTCCTGTAGTTTAAAGAACATATGCATAATGAGAATGCATATGCTGTGTAAGCATCTTTATTATTCGATATCTCTGTAAGCGAGAGAGGAAATGGAACTAACTGGAAACAAGAAAACGACTCATTCAAAGAGGGAGTGGTAAAATCCACACATTTTCATTTAAACACTTCTTACTAATACATACCTGAGAAATAACACAAAACTGCAGCAACAATATGCAGACTATTCATTATTTAACTCCTTTGGTCTCAGAGGTTAAATATAGTGCTGGCTTTGAAGCAAGGACCACAATGATTAAGTGTCTTCGTCTAGCAGGATACTTGAGGTTCATCGACAAAAACAGGAGGCGCCTCTAAGGACCAAAGCTTTTAACCCATGCTTGAGGAAGAAGCCCTTTGACTAGCTGTCAAAGACAAATTCTTCTCTGGGTCATTAGGACTGATGAATGTGCATTTGATGCTGTGGACCGGGGAGCCTGGAATGAGTCAGAGATCAAAGCCTCTCCCAAAGCTCAGGCCCTTCTGCTCCATGATTCAATCCACATAGTTGATGGGACTTCACTAAAAAATGACACTTGAAAAGCTGTCTCTAAAGAAATGTATAAAAGCTAGCAAATAAAATTGATACTTGCCAGAATTTTTTTACTACATTTAGACAATCAGTGGCAAATTTACTGTATGCACACCACAGTGCACAAAAGTACTGGTTTGCAGCTTTGTACTCAATCTGTGTGTAATGAGCGCCCGCTTTATTGGCAATGTAACTGGCTCATGCTGCAGCCTTGAGGTGCATTCTACATGTAAACGAGGGGACATTCTCCACAGATCAGTGGGATTTATCTGGCATCGACTCGCCATGCTCTAAAAGTGATGCTGCAAAGCAACATGAGTGTATACTACAGTTCAAAACCCTGAGTAAATGTTTATTATTCAATAATACGAAATACTTTCTTAAACTATTAGTGGAGCAAAACTCATTAAAAGAACTTCAAAGAAGCAGAAAAATAAAAACAAAACTGCAAAATACAAAATTGGAAAACTGCCTCACTAAGCTCAAAGACAACCACAATAAGAGGCAGTGCACAGGGTAAGTGGATCCAAACAGCATGAGTAAAATATCACACCACGGAGGGGACGGAGGAGAAAATATACTCAGTAAATGCCTCATCGTGAATAGAAAATTACCATCCTGAAGGTATTTTCTTGCTGACCAAACTTTATGTTTACCTTCAAGTGCTGTACAAAGCGGAGCCTTTAATGAAAAAAGTGAAACACCTAAAGTACTATTTATCTGTGTTTTAAGATATTTCTACAAGACAAGAACATGCCTAAGTATTTTAATAAAAAAAATGAAGGCAAGGAAAAATCATCTGTACTTTTAGAGATGTCATCTGCATCCAACACCATCTGAAAATCAAGAGGAGCCAAAAGGAGACCCACAGAGACCAATATGGGACGAGTGTCTGTATTATCTCCAGGTGGCAAGTCCCTGGTCTGAAAAGGACACGGAAGGGTTGGATGTCAGAATAAATTTGCAGTCAGCCACTTTTCTTACAGTCTTCTAGGCATCTGCACTCAAGTACAGCAGAATGAAATTTAAAGTTAACTTATTACACATCCAATTTACACATGAAAAATCTTGCCTTCTGTAATGAGCTATGTAATGTTAAGCAGTCTGAAACAGATGGGCAAAAAAACCTGGTGCATAAGCATAGCGGCCTTATCTTCAGCCCGGTTAGGTGTGTGGTAGAGGTTCCGTCTGAGCTCCAGGAGATTAAAAGCTGATGACAGGCGTTCTCGTTGTGTACCATTATCCAGCAGCATGGCTTTCTGAAGGTGAGTCAAAGAAGCCTCGAGACAACCCTCCTCTTCTTCAATTATTGCCAGCTCTGAGTGTACTTGACAGCGCACCTCCAGCAACATACTGTAAGAGTAACACACATGCACTTTTTAGCATGAAATAATAGCTTGTGGAAGTAGAAAAAACATGTTAGCTAGCTTGGTAAAAATGGACCTTTTCTGTTCAACTTGTATATGCTCTGTTTGGGTCAAATATTACAGAACTTTAGCATTAATTATCACAGTTATGCAAATGATACACAACTTTATGTGTCTCTGTCACCAGATGACTGCGGCCCAAAAGACTTAATGTGTCAGTGTCTGGAGCAAATAAACACTTGGATGAGGGAGAATTTTCTACAATTAAATGAAGACAAAACTGAGATTATTCTGTTTGGTAGCAAAGAGAAGAGGGTCAGCATTGGTAAACACCTGGAGACTCGGGCTCTTAAAATCACCAACCAAGTTTGTAACCTTGGAGTGCTGATAGACTCAGACCTGACTTTTTAGCAGCCACATCAAAGCTTCACTAAGAAGCTTTTTACCAGCTCAGAAACATCAACAGAATTAAAAGTTTAGTCTCCCAGAAAGACCAGGAGAAACTCATCCATGCATTCATCTCCAGTAGACTGGATTACTGTAATGGTCTTTTAACAGGACATCCTAAAAAGAGCATTAAACATCTGCAGCTCATCCAGAACGCTGCTGCTAGAGTTTTTAACCAGGACTAAGAGATCTGAACACATCACACCAGTCAGTCACAGAATAGATTTTAAAACCCTTTTGATCGTTTACAAATCCCATAACAGTTTAGGCCCAGAATACATCTGTGATACGTTCAGAGAATATAAACCTAGCAGAGCTCTTAGATCCAAAGACTCTGGTCAACTAGTCCAGAACAGAGTCCAGACTAAACATGGAGAAGCAGCATTTAGCTGTTTTGCTGCAAACAAGTGGAACAAACTGCCAGTGGAGATTAAACTTTCCCCAAGTGTAGACATTTTTAAATCCAGATTAAAAACATTTCTTTTGTCATGCACCTATGTAGGAAATCTGCACGGTAACTTTTTAACTTATCTTGCTTTTAATTATTTCAATTTATTCTATGATTTTATTATGTATTTATTGTGATTTGTTGCTGCCTTTTACTACTTTTTAGTGCTTTTCTTGGCACCATCTTTAATGCTTTTACTGTTTTATGTATTATTTTTATGTCTTGTAAATGAAATGTGCTATACAAATACATTTGCCTTGCCTTAGCCATTTATAACATGGTTTATATAATAAAAAATATATTACAAATATATTTTATATAATAAAAAAAAAAATATATATATATATATACATATATATATGTATATATATATATATGGGGAGTATGCATGTAAAATTATGCTAACTGGCAACACAGGTCAGAAACACATGGTATTAAAAAAGCACCTCAGCAAAGCCCTCAGATGTAAAACTGGGCAGAGATTCAGAATCATTTTCCTCAAGATAAGGTGTGAAGATTTGTACTAATTCACCATCTACAGTAAATAATATTATCAAAACATTAAGAATCTAGAAATGTCTCTATGTGCAAGGTATACAGCCCAAAATCTATATTTTAATGCCCATGGTCTTATTCTCAGACATGATTCTGTCTTTGCAATCACTGGCTTAGATATATTTCCAGGAATCGTTGTCTGTGGACACAGTTCAACGTCCCATCCACAAACGAAGGTTAAAGCTCTGTCATGCTAAAAAGAAGCCATATGTGAAAATGATTCAGAAAGACTGCTGTCTTTTTTAGGTCAAAGCTCATTTGAAAAGGACTGAGGCAAAGTGGAAAACTGCTCTGTGGTCAGATGAATCAAAAGTTGAAATTCTCTCTGGAAATCATAGATGCAATGTCCTTCAGAGAGATTACAGAGAAGAAGGACCATCTGGCTTGTTATCAGGCTCAATTACAAGGTCTGCATCTCTGATGGTATGGTGGCACATTAGTCCCTAAGGAACAGGCATCTGCACATCTGGAAAAGTATAATCAATTCTGAAAGATATAAACTGGTTTTAAAGTGACTTGTATTGCTATACAGACGTCTTGTTTCCACAGAACTCTGCATATTTCTTTCAGTCAGACAATGGTAAATGTAACGCTATATCTAATTTATTACAAAAGGATGGCTTCACAGTAGAAGGGTCCAGGTGCTGGAATGGGCTGCTTGCAGTCTAGACCTTTCACCAAATAAAGTACATTTGATGCAATGCAAAATCACATCTGCATAATCAGACTAGACTGAAGGTTAAGTTTTTCAAAAGCATTTTGTTGAAACTGGATCAGTTATTTCTAAGACAAAACTAATGTCAGTAGTGACCCCACCAAAGAAACATCCAAACATCAAGAATTTTTAATGAAGATAGAAAATAACTTAATCCCGGATTGAGATTCTTATAAACAGAGAGGACAAGACTCGTGTCAGTCCTGTAAAAAGAAAGATGATGTGAAAGCACAGGTCTCAGGAGATAAGTGGCTCCTCTAAACCTCTTTTCAGGGTTATGGCATGGCCGAATGCTTTGGGTGGGATAAGATATCTAAGAAGTAAGCAATGAATGAATAAATTATTTGTTAATGAATGCCAGTATGTTTGGTTCAAAACAGAACTACATGTAGGACGTGTGTCAGGTATAACCAACAAAAACGTAAGATTTAGAAACAGCTGAAAAAGCAATGAGAAAAAAAAATGACAGGAAAACAACAAAGACAGGGAACAGGCTGAGGTCTACAAAAATCCAGGCAAAAAGGAGACAATAGCAGGCAAGACAGGAATGAATACAGACAAAGTGACAACTGACTAAGCTATAAATACAAGGATGTATAAAACACAGGGAGATCTGATGATGACAGCAGGGGAAGCAATCACAATGGAAGAAAAAGAATGAAGACAGGAAGTAAAACAAGGTTTGACTCAGTGTTCTTTCAAAATGAAAATTAAAATGAGAATAAACAAATTTCAAAAGTAATGACAAGATTCACATTAGGGATGTATTGAGGTAATAGTAGGGTGAATGTAAAGAGACAAACGTGGTAACATAATGCACGTCATTAGCACTGAAATGTGGTGGTGGGAATGTTCAACTGTGGGTGTTATTATAGTTTGTCTTAAAGAATAATTCTCCTGTTTAAATAGGTCACGTGTGATTTTTCAGTTAATTTACTGTGACGTGAATGGATGTTTAGAGAAAAGTACACAAGGCAGGAAAAACAAATGGAAGGTCTCTACTATGCATATTGTATAACCATATATGATGCAACCTGTGAATGTCCTCCAGAGCTTGAGCCAGTTTGAGCAGAGGTGTCCTGATGCGTTTCCTGAGGTTGTGCTGCAGGAGGGGCAGGCAGATACTCCACTGGGTAACACACACTGCCTGCACAGCTTGAGGGCCCCCCTCCCTCACTGCAGTCTTCAGCCACTGATCCAGCTTGTCTATCTCCTTCAGGTGGGCCTGTGGAATAACAATTGCAGACTGATAATCTCTCCTGTAGTGATGACAGCGCAGCACTTCTATCACTTGGCAAGTATACGCAGATTAAATTTGGCTGAGTTTGTTAAATTAGCCAATTCTTAATTCAGGGACTTTTCACAGTGTAGTATGAAATAAGATTACACGATGACGTGACCCTGCTTCCCTTTCTGATTAGTTTCCTTGTCAGGAAGAAGAAAACGTATTAGATAAATTAATTGATAATCAAAAAATGTCACTGAAACTCGTTTGAGACACTATTAAAATAAGAGATTTCAGGATTTACTTCTCACATACAGGAAAAACAAATATTACAGAATAAAAAAACCACAACGCTCATTGCGACAATACCGTCAGGCCAAAAACAGATGGGCAGGAATTGGTCCTGATCAACATCATCTTTCAGGTCACTTCTGATGCTTGAGCAGGGTTTGATCAGAGCTTGACACTTGAGCAAGCCAGGGCTACCGTGATATGCATGTATATGTATGTATATTAAAAATATATGTAAAATAACATCTCACATAATGATAAACCTATAGAGACAGAAATAAATAGAAAGCCACCTAACTGGCCACATCCTGTGCATCTAATTAGTTTTGGTCTATGTACTGTGGGGTTAGTGGGGTCAGTGAGCTACTGGTGTAATGGTAGTGGAGTAATTCATGTCTGTCCTGGTAAACCTGATTTTTTTCTGCACCATTTCTTTAATGAAACATGTCTGAGAAACACCACAGTGCAGATCATTGGTTCATAGTTTCCTTTACTTCAGTTTTGTCAAAGGACAGAAAAGGACACAGCCAGAATTCACTGTTTGTGACAAGAAGCTAGATAATGAAAGCATTAAGCCAAACACTGTTTCAGCACAGGTCAGGACGGGGGTCCACGGCTTTTTGGTAGTTGCATGTAGGGGGCTTCAAGGAAAATAGGTTGGAACCACTGCCTTAGATTTTCTATACAAATCTGTGTCAATGGGGAAAAGAGACAATATAGTCGTAACAGTGTTAACACAGGGTAACACACATGAAAGAAAAAAAGGGTAAAGCAAATGGATTTGATGACAAATTAAAACGTCGGGTACATTAGTATGAGTAAGAACAAAAGATGCCCTGAAAACCCTAACTCCTCAAATAACAGCTCGGCATACATTTCTACATAGCATGCAATCAAGCACGTATCCAACAGAAGGAAGAAACCTCTGCTACAATTTGAAGCACAACTGGTATCCAAACAAAAAGAAAGTATTGCTCACCAAAATATTCATTCATAAAAAAAATCCTGTTTTTTTATTCCCATTCATTTAACCCAAGCGATGTCTAAAAACTACATCAGTTTGCACAACATATTTTACACAAGTCGTCTGCAGAAATACTCAGATTGCTCTGCAGTTGTGGGGTGTATCAGTGATGAACAAGAAGCTGATTGTGGAGAACTGGTCAGTCAGTTTCTGAGATGGTGTGAAAATAATCACCTCATCTCGAACACAAATAAAATGCATTTAGATTTCAGGAGGAAGCAAAACACTTTCCCTCCCAAGAAAAGAGGTGGAGGTGGTGGAGGATTAAAAATACCTTGGAGTTCAACTGGACAACTGACGAGACTGCTCCTTCCACTCTCTAAATGAGGACGAAGTCTCTAAACTTCTACATTCAATTGCTTGTTAACACAAACATCTAATCAGCCAATCACATGACACTGTCAGCTAAGAACTGGAAACTGAGGCTACAATTCACACAGACTCACCAAAATTAAACAAAAGAAAATTGGAAAAATGTTGCCTGGTTTAATGATTATCGACTGCAGCTGCAACATTCAGATGGTAGGGTTAGAATTTGGTGGAAATAACATAAAAGCATGGATCCATCCTGCCTTGTATCAATGGTTCCTCCAAGTAAGGACTAAGCATGGTTTACAGACCACAGTCTACCTGAGTATTGTTGCTGGCCATGTCCACCCCTTTATGACCACAATGCATCTTCTTCTGACTGCTACTTCTTTATGAATGAATGTATAGTGTGGCTGTTTAAGGGCAATTCACCTGAAACACTGGCCTGAAAGCTGAAATCCAAAGAGGATTTTTTGCTTCGGGCTTCATGCCCTGCCATTACAGGCATGTGCTGGCTCAAACATAGCTCTTTCCCACAATGACCTGATAGTATAAATATAGCTAATATGTATTTCAATTGCATTATAAAAGCTGGTAAAAACCATGGTTAATAATTGATAAGAATAATCAAGCACCTCCACACTGGCTTTGGAGTAGTCATTCATCTTTGCTTCCTTCTTCAGGAGGTTGAGTTCACAGTTGACACAGTCCATTATTATACGTTGGCCAATATCCTAAAAAGATTTAAACAAGCAACAGAAAAGTCAGTAATATATAGAGCATAAGACGGCAAGTCTACAACATTCTGTTAATGTCTCTTTTTCTTGTATCAAAGGAACTTGCACATGCAATATTGCTAAATATGTACAAAAGAACAAAGGTATTTTCTCCAAAATTCTTTAAATTTCACATTGCTGTAAGTAAAATTACAGCAATATCTAAAGTTCTTGATCATGAGCTCAGCTTATTTATAACATCTATTGTCAGTGGCTTCTTTATGAGGCGATGTCACATTCATGAATAAATATGAATGTCTATAATATGCACAATTACAGCTGCTGCTTCTCCTGCTCAAGGTTTTAAGAGAATATTGGATACTCACAGCCTGTCCTGCCGACTTCAGCTCTTTCAAACAGTCGGTGACTACTTTCTGATGCTTCACTTGCAAGGCCAGCAGAGCCAACTCCAGGAGGAAGGCAACTCTGCAAATCCCAGATAAAACATAATTTATACAATTCACATCACTTCAGTACAGTAATCTGAGCTGTGCACTGCCCTTTGGGATGTGGTGGATTTACAGCAGTGGGAGGTTTAGGAAGCAAAACAACAAAGGAGATTTGATCAGGCCTCTCTGGGTCACAAACCTGTCAGACGACTGGATGGGTGTTGGGCTCTGCGGAGGGCGAGAGTTCACAGGCGTAGCAGGTGTTTTGGTGCAATCCACCAGGAGCCAGAAAATTTCCTCAAGCCTCAAAAAATCCTCTTTGGTCAGCTTGTTTCCATTAATTCCTATCCAACTGATACAAACATCAAGAAACCTGTCTGTGTGTATTTATACACACAAGTATACACATGCATTTGTATTTTAATTCATCCTCTAACATCTTAACACCAAACAGTGCATAAACCTAAGGCAAAATAACCTATATGGTGCTGACGATAGCTGGGTCAGACTGAGTCACACTGTCGGCGTTTATTGCTGGAATAAGGAACCATAGGGCGCTCTGACACAAGCACATGCCTGCACAGAGGATGTGGGGGTAGGGTTTGTACTACAGTGCTGCACACTAGAAACACCCAGCACTTTGCTATCAACATGTGCAGTCAACTAGTTAAAACATTGTGGGACACCACAGGCTCAGCTGTGTGCCAGTGATCGCTGGCTTCTTGAAACAGGTTTTAATTAGTATGAAGGAATAAAAGTTGGAACTCAAATCACAACAATATTCTGTTACTACTGCAGCCTACAAAAACTATGGAAGATTAAAACCATCAAAAATAAACAATAAAAAAACTACTGTGACCTTCATAAGACCCATATTCACACCACCCCTCATCAAGTGACTCAGCTTGCTTCCATAGCTGCAGAATGTTCTAAAAACGGGAAAACATGAAGTTTTATAAAAAATAATATATGTGGCTTTGTCGTTCAACTACTAATAGCAACTATTTTTACAACAGACCAAGAGTTCATTTTCTGGACAACTATGGAACAAACTTGTTTAACTTTGCTGCAGCTATGTAGACAGGATGGGCGTTTATGAAGACAGTATTAAAACAAAGCTGTGAAAGCAGAATAAATAAACCTTTATGTAAATATAAAACACATTCTTTCCTTACCTTTTAAATTTCTGCATTTTGTAAATGACTGCTAAAGTGGAACACTGCTGGCTCATTTCCAGCAGGACCTCATCATTAAACAGCTTGTGTTGCACCTAAGAAAACAAGCATTAGCATATGCACATCTCAATAAGAAGTACAGCATAGTGTGTTTAAGATTTGATGAAAGGCATGAAAAGCAGCACATATTTAGCTAATGCTAAGTCAACCCTGAATTCCAGAAAAAAAAAGTGGGAACCTGAGTAAAATGTTTATACAAACACAATGATTTGTAGACCTTATCAACCCGTATTTTATGCCCAAAATAACATAAACAACATAGCATATGTTGAAACTGAGACATTTTATAGTTTCGTGGAAAATATTAGCTCATTTTGAATTTGATGGCAGCAATACACATACACATACACACACTCAGAAAAAAAAATGTTGGAACAGGAGAAACAAAATGTTGAACAAATTTTGACACAAATCCAAAACAAACAGAGGAGCATTTGGTATATAAATAACTTAATTAACAACAGGCCAGTAACATGACATAAAAAGAACATCTCAGAAAGGCAGAGCCTCTCAGAGGAAAGATGGGTATGGATTCACCAAGCAGATCTTTGAAGATCTCACCACAGGTGTGTGCATGGGACACGGCCAAAAGTTAAATCTGGTCACGATGTTCTTGCCCAGGCAGCACTGTATTAAAAACAGACATGATCTTCTACTGTAAATCACTGCGTGGTCTTGGGAACGGTTCCAGGAATCACTGTCTGAAAACTGTTTACCGTAAAATCCATATGCCATATGTAAAATCCAAAAGCCATATGTGAAACGATTCAAAAACACTGCTGTCTTCTCTGGACCAAAGTTAATTTAAAATGCTCTGAGGCAAAGTGGAAAACTGTTCTGTGGTCAAATGGATCAAAAGCTGAAATTCTTTTTGCTTGGACGCCGTCTCCTGCAAACTAAAGAGAGGGAGCATCCAGCTTGTTATCAGTGAACAGTTCAAAAGCCTGCGTCTCTGATGTTACGGGTTGCCTTAATGTCTATGGCGTGTGCAGCTTCCAGATCTGTGAGGGCTCCATCAATGCTGAACAGTACATAGAGGCTTTAGAGCAGTGTTTCTCAATCCTGGTCCTTCGGGCCCACTGCCCTGCAGGTTTTCGATGTATCCGTGCTTTAACATACTTGACTAAAATGAATGGCTCATTAACTGGTTTGCAAAGACCTTCACAATAGTTCAATAATCTGAATCAGGTGTGTTGGAATTGGGAAACATCTAAAACATGTAGGGTAATGGGTCCCGAGGACCAGCATTGAAAGCAAAATTTGCTCCGGACAACATCTCTTTCAAGGAAGGCCTTACATATTTCACCAGGACCATGCTAAACCACATACTGTGTTGATCACAGCAGAATGGCTTTGCAAGAGAAGAGTTTGGATGCTGGAGTGGCCTGCCTGCAGTCCAGAACTTTCACCAATAGAAAACATTTGGTGCATCATAACACAAAAAGTCCGGCTATTATTAGTAACATAAACCCAAGACTGTTGAGCAGCTAAAATCCTGCATCAGACAAAATTGGGATAACATTTCCCAAGTAAAACTCCAACAGCTGTTCTCCTCACTGTTCAGATGTTTACAGGCAGTTGTAAAATCACCCTGGAACTACTTTTTACAGATGTGTTGCTGCCATCAAATTCAAAATGAGATAATATTTTCCATGAAATTGTAAAATTTCTCAGTTTTAACATCTGATAGGTTGTTTATGTTGTATTAGGAATCATGGGTTCATGAGATTTGAAAATGATTGCATTCTGTTTTAATTTACATTTTACACAGTGACCCAACTTCTGTTTGAAATTGGGGTCTTACATAGCTCTATTACTTATCTCATAAAACCCTGACATTTAGAGATACATGGATATAACCACTAAAGTAAAAGTCACGGATATGACATGTGGTTTACCAGAACTGTATAGAATCTCGGATAAAGATGTGGCGTATGTGTGTTAATGAACTCCTCTGTAACTTTGGCAAAGCCTGCAGTGTCCTCAACTTCTCCAGAGTCTACAAGACATTTCAGCAAGTGTCTGAACAGAAACAGAGAACAAATATTGGTCATTGGTCATGATGTGAATATTGCTATATACAGTCGTAATAATATAAAGCACAATAAATATACATCTGTAATGAAACATACAGGTGCTGCACAAAACTTGCTCAAGTCAAAAAAAAAAAAAAAAAAAAAAAAAAGCTGAAGCTAAAATTGGTCAAACACTGTGGGTTTGTAAAGCAGGCACTAGGCATGATGGATGCACCCATCAGTCTGGAACAGGGTAAATCTGAACATATCAGACCAGAAACGTTTTCAATTGCTTCCACCCATCCATCCATTTTCGATACCTTAGTCTAATTTTAAGTTGGACTAATTGGTCCAAATTAAATTGGACCAATTTAAAATTGGCTTTTAAAATTATAAAGCTCAGTCCAATTCAGGGTTGCAGGGAAGCTGGAGCCTATCCCAGCAAGCGGCAGGATAGGCAACAGACAAGAGGAGAGGTCGCCATCGCAGGGCCAATATAGCAATAGACTGCTGAATTCATTCCATGGGACAATTTAGAGCAACCAACCCATGCGTACATGGGGAGAACATTCAAACTCCTCCCCCCAGCTGAGGCTCAAACCAGCAACCTTCTAGCTGTGCGGCCACAGTGCTAACCACCACACCACCCTGCAGCCCCAGAGTCCAATCTTTATGGATCTTTATGTTTCCTGGCATATGAAATGAAATGAAATGAAATGAAAAATACTTTATTAATCCCAAAGGGAAATTCAATATTGTAGTAGTAGTAATTTTTTATATATATATTTAAACCTTATTTTCACTTAACCTCACTGATAGTGTTTTTTTTTTAAGGTATAAAGCTGTTTAGTTCCAATATCTTGAGTTTTGTCTTTGAGTGTTTCTCAACCTGTGGATGGAAATATTACACTCATTACACATTACACACAAATTCAAGATGAGCTAATATTTTAATGAAGCACTATCACTTTCAACATTTGATTTGTTTTTACATTCTATTGTAATTGTATTTTTTTACATTTAGGGTTATATTGGGTGTCAATGTACTAAAACTAAAATAAGCTCAAATATTAATATTTTTTGGACTATATTGTTTGATCTTTGGGTTTTTCTTTGTCTGATTGCGTTTGTACTTCAAAATTTTACTGACATGTTCATTTAATACAATTTCCTGTAAGCATTCATCCTAGTGTGCTGGCTATGTTTTCTTCCAAGGTTTAATTACAGAAACACATTTTTTCTCATATTTTGCTCATCTTGATGCATGCACTGCATTATTAAAGCAGTCCAGTTAGTTTGAAAAGAAAACCATGTTGCAGAGGCACTTACATCCTGAGTTCAGCCCTCCAGCCATAGTCTTGGTCTGCCACATCCTCCAAACTTTGCACCACCTGCTTAAAAGAGGGGACCAAATGGAGGCACCGCCCTGGCAGCAGGAGAGGACGTACTGTCTGGAAGTACAGCACTGAGGCGTTGAACACAAGGAAGTGGTATCTGTAAGACACAAATCACAAGTGGAAAAAGTAAACATGGAACACTAAATTATTTATATGAAACGCAAGCAAGCCATTTCATCTCTTAGTACAGCTCAATTAAGACTAGAGTCAAATGTGTATGCGGTGAATTGCAAATGTGAGCGCATTAACGATCGTCCAGTGAGCCACGGAAGAGCGGCCCCAACAGGCTTTTGAAATGAGAGACATTTAAGAATTTAAAGCACTGTTCTGGAGAAAAATGTGTGAAAAGACTGTTTGAATGTTGCTAATTTATTCACCAGAGAGTATGTTGTGCATTAGTCTGCACTGAATGTGTTCCCTTTGGTGTTAATTGGGAATGTTCATTCAGTCCATTTATTGATATGTTATAAGTTCATTAGCTAAAAGATTCAGTAGTGATTGCTTGGTAAGGTTAAGCCAGTAGTTTTCATAAGTAAGACAGGAAGTTATCTTTCACAAGTACTTGTATTACATTCACTTCATTCACTCTGTTCAGATAAACCTGAAGTCAGCTGTTGAAATTGAGGAATTCATTAAAAATAATTTACATTAGTGACTGTATTTATGAATCAAACCTTCTGTTATCAAGAGTCTGGATGTGCAGCAAAGCACATGTTGCCTGCTAAACAAAGCATTTCCTGTTGAGGATATTTTACTTTAATTACATGCTTTACAGGGGCAACTTAGTGCCAAACAATATCAGAAATGATCAGCCATGCAACTGGAACGGTAAAAACAAAGCTGAATATACTTCTGAGAGGTTGCATACCTTGGTTCAGCCTTTGAAATTTCAATTGCTTTTAGAAAGTACATCACAGCCTCTTCGAAGTCTTCCTAAAATAGAAGATAATTGATTTAAAGGATAAAAACAAAAAAAAAAAACTTTCAAGTGTGCTAAAATGGTAAAAGACAAGAGCAGGTATTTCTTAGAGACCAAATCAAAAAAAGTGACACAAGCAGAGGATTTCTTTTTTTTTTTTTTTTTTTAAGCTACTGTAGGACATCTGCTCCATTTCTCGTAATGTGTGCCTCACTGTCACAGAAACACTAACAGGCACACACAACGGCCTGAAGGAAATTTGTCCAATCACTGTCCTCACCACACTCCCAGTGGCCGGCGGAGACTTCAGCTGGCCCTTGCAGAGTAAGGCTCGACACAAAAATTGATTAGCTGGTGGATTGCCCTGAAAGTATATCTTTAGACATGCTGTGCTTATCTCCACATGCCCCAGCTGCAATCACAGAGACAGAGAAGGAGGGCATAAAGACCAGACACAATACATATTTCAACTTCGTGTGCACTTAGATTGTGTGACCAGCGCTTTTCCAAGAGTGATGCACTGTTAAAAATGTTTTTAAACTATTGAATATAATGTTGTTTAAATAGGTTATTCTATAATAAAAATTAAATCTAGTGTAAGATTCTTCTAGCGGATGTGTTATTCTATATCTGCACCTGAAAATACCAAGACTTTCATGCTGACTGTCTTGATGTCTGAAACTGACCACAGCTCAATGAGCACAACTCCATCGGTGTGGGACAACACATCACTGTTTGTACCTGTGGACTACATTTTTAAAGTATATGTTGTAATATAGTACTGATTTAAGTTTAACTAATGTGAAGTACAATTTTAAAACAATTATTATTGCTACAATACAGAAACTGTGAAATATCATCCAATAAAATGGATGTAGATAGTCATAAAGTATTTTCAGTGTGTTGTTAGGGCTAATAACTGCTTCTTTCCAATTCATTAGGAAAGCGTCTAAAGCTGGTAATTGTAAATAAGATTACAGTAAACATACAGCTACCCATGAAAGCCACATGTTAGGTACAATCACACAGTTTTAATCGGTGAAGAAGATTTAACTTTAACTGGTATTACAAAAGTACCTCACCTGTAAAGCTGCTTCCGCACAAATGACGTACAAATCGGAGGCAATGCGTGGGGTTAGTCGACTAGCTACCACCACGGTCGACTCCGCAATTAAACGGTAGGCAGACTGCAGAGCCCCAGAGTCTGTAAATTGGGGACAAAAACAATAAATATATATTAACAACTCTTCAAAGTTGTATATATGGACTAGACAAAACCTTGGTTTTCCGTTGCCTGGGCTAGACATTCGCGAATGTCGAGGTCCATTTGTGTTGAAAAATGTCGTGCTAACTTAGACTGTTAAAAACAAACAAACAAAAAATAAATAATAATAAAATAAAACTTCTTATGACCCGTCCTTGATCTGGAATTAATTCATTACTTTATCAAATAAACAACGAAACTACGAAACAGCAAACTAAACTAGACTCGTTTATGTTTGGTTGTTAGGGAATCGTTACCTAGCAACTAGAGGTCGAGCTGTAACTACGGTAGAGGAACGGGACAAAATAGTTTCAAGCTCCGTTTAACTTACTGTTATTAAGCCCATTTATTACAAACAACTAGTATTCTTTTTTTTAAGTTTTTCCACTGTGAGATCTTTAAAACACTGATTCTTCTCTGGCCAAGGCTGTGCTTTTTATCACCGCCAGTTGTAGGTCCAAACAGGCAGTTTATACCAACAGTCTGTTCCCTCCCACCAATATGATTTTTGGCTTAAGTAAAAAACCCGAATGTTTCTGACTGAGAAGAAATAGTGTGGCTGATAAAATTTCTTTGCTTCTCCTTTAGCGATCCAAGGGGATTAAATAGGAAAAATACAGAACAACAAAGAGGGAGAAGTGAGTAATATAAAAGAGTCCATTTTTGCCTCAGTTGGGAAAGTTTATAAAGGCATTGTGGACATAAGTGTTAAAATTTTCCTCCATTTCTTTAAAGTTATATCATAGATGTTTTACATGGTTGTAAAACTGTGCAGTTTTATTATTTTTTTCTTTTTTTTAACAAAAACTGAAAATTACAGCCTTCACGCAGCTATGATTTATTGCAGGACTGCTGTGTTAGACTGCATTCGTTTTGATTGATAATAAACTGGTAATGAAATGCATAATTTGATTAAATCGTCCCTCTCTCATCAGACTGCAGTATAAGGTTACTTTTTGTGACAGTTTTTTTCTTCTTTTGGGCTTGTTTCCATCTTTTGTGCGATCTGGCGAGATCTGAATCACATGACACTAACTAGTAGTTAAAGAATAAATAATCGACTTCTCTGTCAAACAACAGAATTGTAGATCATGTATGCATTTTGATTATTAAACAATATTTTTATAATAGGTTGTGAACAGATAAAAACACTGAAGATCCCTGATGAAAAGACACCCAGACAGCCATTGAATTTCTTAGTAGTGTGTGCACACAAAAACTCTCCCAATGATAAAAAAAAAAAAAAACAGCCTCTGTGTGTTCTTTCATTCATTTCAAAGTGTGTTGTCAGAAATCTAGGCCACTCAGTGTGCAAATATAATTTTCTTGGTAAAACCGCATGCTAAAGAAGTTGATGTGACAGGGGACAAGTGAGGCATACAAATGTTGCTCCTCCTGTAATGGACTTAGGTTTCGTAGTTTGATGTTTAATAGACAGAACATCACCTGTCAGTAATTGAAAGCATCATAGCTCCTTGTTGGTTTTCAAGCACAGTTGTTAAGCAGTTCATTGTATGATCTGTCTAAAAATACACACAAAGACAATATTCAACCTTTGGAACTGCTATATATATTTTTATATATATATATGTATATATGTGTGTGTGTATATATATATATATATATATATATATATATATATATATATATATATATATATATTCTTTTCCTGGAAAAGTCTTTTCATCTGCCGTTTGACCTATTTAATTGTTGGAGTTGGTGTTTTTATTTGCTGTTTAAAATGTTATGACCGTTATTACATACAGTGCTGTTGCAGCTGAATGTTGGTTTTATTCTATGCTCAAATGTTAAGTTGCAGAGAGAAATTTACCCATAGTCAACATCATCACTGATCTTAGATGAAAAGGCTATTGTTGCTCATCAAGCTTTGACGGGTTATAAGACCCTTTCCAAATAATTTTGTGGCAATTATTCGACACTGAAAAACAATGTTTACAGGTAGAACATTCAAAGCAGTTGTCAGTCTTTTCCAGCAATTTCATCCCCAGACTAGATGGTCAGATGTTTAGAGCTACATCTCAGACTCTACAGGCCTTAGTTTGTAGGTTAAAAGTTCATGACATTAGAATTAGAAAAAAGCTGAATAAATGTGGCTTGTTTCGAAGGACTGCAGGTAAAAACCTTTTATGTCTAAAATGAGTCTCATAACAGGGTTTAGGTTCGCAAAGTTGCATAAAAGTAGAGCTCTTGGCCATCAGAAAAACATTTCTTGAAAACCCAACACAGCATATCAGCATAAACAATGCATACCATCTATCGTTGACTTGCATTTACTGAGTTGAAAAGGAACTCCTCTGTATACCAAAGTTTTTTGAGTCAAACGTGTGGCCATGTTTCATAGCTGAAGCTTAGCTGAAACTGGGTCATACATCTGGACAATGAGCCAAAGCACAGCAGCAAACCATCAACAGAATGACTAGAAAAGAAAAGAATTGTGGTGTAGCAACCACTGAAAGTCCAACTTTATTCTGCTGTGAGGAAACATTATCATGGGGATCCATCCACACCAGGAGCCAATCCAGCCATGTCCACAGAGGCCGCTGACATGGCAACCACCCCGATCAGGGCAGACTGGGGCCTACACCACAGCCGTAAGGTTGCACTGTAGGCCCCGGCAGTGTAGGCTGATAACATCACACAGAAAAAGATTACTACAAGCTATCGAAACATGGGATGTATGAGGGTTTTTACGCATCTAATTTCCATTTGGACCTGGGTTTTGTTAGATTAATAATGACAAGTTCAATATTACATTTTTGCTTGTTTATCTGAGATTGTATTTACTTTATTTCTAGACCTGGTAAGAGCCAGATTTTTTTTCTTCATGGCCTAATAAGTAAAACGTAAGAATTGCATAAGGCATACTTATTTTTCTTACTTTCTGTACAGTCAGTACTATATACCTGAAAACTGCTTACAATTTATTGTTGTTTGTACAAAATGTCAGTGATTGGTATTCAAATTACAGACGTGTCTCATAAAAATGCAGTGGAAACTATTCTAAATATCACAGATACCCCTATGGGCCTTTTATTATGTGACTTCATTACTCTTTTAAGCAAACCCAGCCACAACATGCACAAACTACTCTTTTACAACTGGGAAACAGGATAGGCTTGTTTAATGTTGATGATAAAGTGCATTCCTAGCACAAGAGTGGCAATCTGTTCTGCACAGATGGTGTTGTATGATAAGGAAAAGCCCCCTAAAATCATCATGTGTGTGCGTCATCTATTTTGCTACTACACTGCTCCTGTCCTAGTGTAATTCATCCTCTATAATATGTTATGTTGCAGTAACATTAAACCAATATTTGTCAACATCAAATATTATTTAATAAAACTCTAGAGACTAAGGTTGGACCAAAGCTTTAATATTTAATGGCAATATATATGCCCTTTTTTTTAAGACAAGAAAAGAAATAACATTTCTAATATAGGATATGGGGGGGTTTGGCCCAGAGAAATACAACCAGGGCATTTTCACTGTGGACAATTTTTGTTTTAGTATCCTGTCTCTGGAGCAGTTGTTGAAATGTCTTATACTTACAAAAAAGACTTAAATATAGTGAATTACATGAATAACAAGCCTGGACTCGTTTTATTTTAGAATTAATTTTAAAGAACTGTGGGGTGAGGTGAAGTTCAAGCCAATGAAAAATATCTTAGGCAGTATGGGTTCAGTCACAAATGTTTGTTCATTTTAACTTCTGTTTGCACATCATTCTAAAACTACTACTACTTTTGTACCAGATTGGCTCCACTGACTGTGTTCAGAAGATGAATGAAACGTTTTGCTGAACAGTTTCCATTAACTGTAACTTTGCCATGTTCACATTAAACTGGGATCAGACCCACTGTAAACAGTTTTACTGGGTCTGTTTATTACAGCTGTTGCTGATTTAGGAATGTAAGGAATATTTACTGGACTTTGGATCTTAATTAATTGAAATATTGAGTTTTTTTAATTCATTTTAAAAATTAACTCACAGTTATTTCAAACCCTACGAATTTTAATTTTTTTTATACATTAGTGCAGGGATGACCAAATGTGGACCTGTTGAGCCACTGTCCTGCAGATGTACCTGCTGCAATACACCTGAGTCAAATTATTAATGGGTCATTAAAAGGCTTGTGCAGAACTTGAGAACAAGCTGTCATTTGGATCAGGTGTGTTGCTGCAGGCAAACATAAAACCTTCAGGACAGGTGATGATCCTGCACTAAAATGCAGCATATTGGCCCTCCTCCCTACATTCAGGTGGAATAAAATTTGCATGAACCGCAGTATTACTATTTTAAATTTCTCATCGGGTCCAGATGGAGTTTAGTTCAAATTAAAAACTCTTGGATAAGTTATGTTAAGAACATATTTACTAATTTGAATAAA
Source organism: Melanotaenia boesemani (assembly GCF_017639745.1). Taxonomy (NCBI): domain Eukaryota; kingdom Metazoa; phylum Chordata; class Actinopteri; order Atheriniformes; family Melanotaeniidae; genus Melanotaenia; species Melanotaenia boesemani. The sequence continues at coordinate 7,722,496 of NC_055697.1, forward strand.
TTTCCATGTTTATCTGAAGGTTTTCCAAGTTCAGTAAAGCAAAGATGTCATCCAGAGGAGCGGGACAGAGTATTTGTCAGTAAAAGCTACAGATCAGTGCTGTTACTAAATGCTGGTAAAAAGGGTGATATGGATTTTAAATTCCCTTGATTAAAATGCAGTCTTCAAAGCTGACCAGACAACAGGCATCACATAGCAGATTACTCAGTACAACCAAAAGTGACTTGGGACTTGACTTGGACTTGAGGTCAAACACACTTGTGACTTGACTTGGACTTGCAACAAAGGACTTGTGAACATCTCTGGATGCCAACCCCATTTAATGAGGATACAACTGCAATTGTATCAAGAGCAGAGATGGGGGGGAAATAGATCATTGATACCAAGCTGTGAAATAACATTAATTGGCAAAATTTTGTAGCGATTAGAAGCAAAACCTCCTCTGTCTTCTACACCAGGAAGGTTGTTTGCATAAAAGGAAAACAAAAAAGATGAGTCAGAAGTGATTTGTAGCTGTTTTAATGCATTTTCATTTCAAGTATTTGGAGGTTTCAACGAGTTTTAAGCAAAGAATTCAGAAGAGCATGTTTAAGCTAATCCTCAAACCCTCCCTTTTAGAAGCAACTGGTTGGTCCAGTCTTTGGACAGAATCCAGCTGACCTGGCAAACTTATGAAAATCTATCATCTTCAAAGTTAAAACACATTGCACTGCCATTAATCAAATTTGGACCATCTGAGAGTGGTTGGATTTTTACATTTATATATATGATTTGCAATTAGTTTGCATAAAGGTAGGCTTATATGCATGCACAGCTCACCTCTCATTCATAATGAATCAAAGCCACTGTGTGCAGTAATCTCACATGCATTATCTAGCCCTGATAGGATAACTTTGAACATCTCTGAAAATCCTCACAACACCAGCATATGCTTAAGATGTTAAATCAGCAGGATCCAATGAAATATTGATCAGCTCTCAAATTATTATTAATAATTGATCATTTTGCACATGTGAAAACCACATGCACAACAAGGGCATGAGCCAAACAGTTATTACAGCCTACATTTTTAGAGTGGTTGTTTCTCTGCTCCTCTACTGTTTGGATTTGCATAGATTTATAGAATATCCTGCAACAGAACAGTTAATCTGCATTAGAAAACGAAGATTTCTTGTGTTTCTAAACGTGCACAATGCAGCAGTATCAGTCAAAACCAGAAATTCAAAACACAGAGCAGGAATGAAACTCAACATGGCAAGAGAAGTTAAAAACAAGAAACTCAGCAAAATACAGTGTAGGTGTATGTCTATAGCTCAAAATGCAAAATAAAGGCAGGAAGCAAAGTGAGGCATGGTTTAAAAATTAAACAGGAAATGAAGCTAAAAGATGAAACACTGAATGCTAAGTCAGAAAACAAGGACTAAAGTACAAAACAAAACCCACAGACCATGAGAGTTTTTTTTTATTTTACCGACTTGTACAGTATCCATCACTAAAACAAACTTTTTCCTCATCTGTATGTGCTTCTCCCTAAATCTGAGATTTAAACATCTCCCAGAAAAGCTGTAATTATACATCAGATATTTGTCTGTTAACATTTATCATGAAACTGTTTGACTTTAAACATTAGATTTTTTTTCTTTTTCTGTTGTGAATAAAATGTTAGTTTTTGATGAATAAAAATCATAGCATTCATGTTTGATTTACAATTTACGTGTTCTATTTCTTCTTCTATTCTGTTCTATTCTATTCTATTCTATTCTATTCTATTCTATTCATATTTTAATTTTTATTTTACTTTTCCCTTTGCAGTTTGCCTCATCTCTTTTCTCTTCACTCTACCTGGTTTGAATGTTTTCATTCAGGCTGCCTAAGAGAATAAGCTGTAGATAGATCTTAGATAAAATTTAAACATTTGTGGAAAGCGAGGTAAGTGGAAATGACTGTCTGACTCTATTTGCTTTGGACACCAAAATTATTAAGTCTGCCTCTGTATTTACCTGTACCAAAAGGTTGTTAAAGATACAGTTATTTCCTGTTAAATACCTTTAAAATTCAATAATGGTCAACAAAAGAAAATCCTGAAGGACCATTTGTGTACCTTAAAGGTTATTTTCTTATAACAGTACCAAAATTAAACCTTTTTTCCTCTAAATCCATGAGAGATGAGTTTTCTACGACAGAGGAAAATATAAGTCTTATCTTTATGGAAAGGATTCTCATTGACTAAGCTCTGTGTATTTGTATAAGACATACACAAAGTGGCTTCTTTCTCTGGTAAATGGGACAACAGCGTCACTAAATTGTTAAATAGCAATTGTTATTTTAATGCTTGAAATCTTGCATACTGAACCTTTGATGCCATGGGACTGGAGTCTTAAACTTCGATTCTGCAGGATTTGGATGTTTCTCTTATTCAAGTTAAATGGATCCAGCAACTTGTCAAAGTTATGCACAATAGCCCATTTGTTTGAATCATTTGTCTTGATGCAAGGAAACATCTAAAACCTGCAGAACAGGGGCCCTTGAGGACCAGGGTTTGAAATCCCTGCTTTAAAAGGTGCATCATTGCAGCACTGGTGTAATGAAGTTCACTGGGATATTGTAACATTTAGCCTAGATTTACAGTTAAGAACCTTATTCAAGAAAAGGTCTTTGGCTTTTATCCTTTGGAGATTTATTTATTACAATTCCTTAAGCAGTTGCCAAGACTATTCACTAACCCAAAATTTCAACCTCAGCTATTGAGCCTATCAACTATGATAATCAATACCTTCATGTTTTTTAAGATTTATTCTAAATTTCATCACAGTATATAGATTCAGGTGGAATAATTGAAGACCTAAATGATGGGCCAACTGACAAACATCCACAAGCCTAATATTCATGTGTATAAAAATGACATACAGTATGTTTAATTTCTATTGGAGGTCTCTTCCTGTTTAAAGAGAGGTTTTCTTTCCACTGTTACCTGCTGACCTGAGTATGCTCAAGATAAGGGACCGGTTTTAAGTCAAAATTTGATGTGATCTAGGTTTCCTTGGTTAGACAACTTTTATGAACTGAAATAGAATGAATATAAGCCATCATAGTATATTGAGTTTAACTGAATCATATTTTGATTAGTCTTATTTTTATTAAATTTCTTTGTCATTTGATGCTATACAAACAAAATTAATTGAGTTAAGTTTTTTGAACCTCCAGTAATTTCTCTCTCTCTCTCTCTCTCTCGTTTTTATTGTATTATTATTTTTTAAACTAATTTTCAGTAAAGGCCCATTTATGCTTGACCCAGAAGATGGATACAAAGAAGACGGACACACAAAAGAGGGACAGTTTCATCATATGTGGGCAGTCCTGATTTCAGAGTTTACTTCCACGTTTTGACCCCGGTTGGCGCACCACTATAGAGCTGTTTACAACCATCCAAAAACACCAAAAGAAGAAGAAGAAGAAAATGAAAACCACAAAGAAGAAGCAATTTTTCTCAACTTCTTTTTCTTCTTTTACTGCATTTTCTTCTTCTTCTGGTGCTTTTTATTTGGTAGTTCTGCATCATCTTCCTCTTGTCCCTCTTCTTCTTCTTTGGTTTGTTCGTTTCACTGGTTGGTGTTAGCGCAACACTACCTCCCCGATTTTCGGTGGTATTGCTCTGTCTTCTGCGTCAAGCAACAGATAGTTAAGCTTCCTGAAAACGGACCAAATTACACACATAACTGGCGCAGAAGACGGACGAAATTGTCCATCAGTCCGTATTATCTTCTTCTGCATCGAGCATAAATGGGCCTTAAGGTTGTTTAAATAGGTAAGATAGTACTTTATAGAGAATTTTGAACAGATTTAACTAAATGCATCTAAAATGAACTGTCTTTGCTGAAAAAGCCAACTTTGAGCAGGATGTTTTTAATTAAGATCCAAAGCTCACTTTAATAACAGCAATAACAATCATTGATTGGATAATAAACCCCCTGGCTTAAGTCTAAGCATTTCTCAAGTTCTCATTTCAAATCCTCTATGACAGTGAATCAGCAGGTTATTGATGTGAAAGGAACTGACTAAACAACAATATGACAAAGCATAATACTGTTGGGATTCTTCTTTTCCTTCATACACCTGGGTATGTTCATTTTCATTTCCGTGTTGCAATTAGGATCACAGGAGTTTTTGGTGCAGGATTCCAGCAAACTCATGTAATGCTGAATCATTAGAAGCTAAAACATCATTTAAAGCTTTGCTGCTTGGATGTGTGATCCCTCAAGATTACTGTAATCAGATTATTTTACACTGAATGTGTTCATTTAACATCTTTATGGTACTGAAAGAGTTATGCACACTTTTAGGATGTCTTAAATTCCATAGCTTAATCAGTTGGACACTTAAACATAATCCTGCCTGATAGAGGTGGGCCATTAGACGTGCAGCTGCTTATCTACAGAAGCATATGTTTAAACTGCTAATGAGGGTATTAAGTCACTGCTCACGCTTTTATTGGGGATGACGCATGGCACTGATTTGTTTAAACACAGACAGTGTGGGGATTGGATTTGATGGCACCCTGGATGCATACTTAGTAAAAACCGAAGTGATGCCCAATCCTTCAATGTATGTTTTGACTGATTTGGTTGATCTCCATGAAGATTACTCATTTTAGTCAAACAGAAGCAATGCATTACTGTGATGTACATATTTCAGATATATGCTGGAAATGACATTGAAAAGGTATATTCAATGTACATAAAATATCCAGTCCTCCATTAGCTACAATATGTTTACCAATATCACAGAAACCTGTCTTATCTGACAGGGCTGTCACATTTTCTTTTAAGCTCAAACATTTGTTGATCTTGGTTTAACTTTAAAAATCAACAGCCATTTTTAATTCAAAAGTTAGTTTATAAGTATTTCAGACCATAGGCTGTGTAGATGCATCACTCAGTAGTACAAGTTTGACCTAATGGATGCCCTGGTAAAATAAGCTAATGTTATGATTGCAACATTAATACAAAAACTGTGAAAATTAGCAGCAGCTGTTCTACAATGAAAAACGAAATACCAAATAATCCACGAAGCAGTGTTTGGAAGTACTTGGGATCTGTTTCTTCAATGGTTTTCTGAAAACAAAGATACGACTGTTCATCAACCTCGTTCAAAGCAGCTGTTATTCTGTGACAAAATCAAATCTGTTAACTCATCTGTTAGCTTGCCACCTAATTTCAGAAGCTGAAGCTACAGATGTAACTGTGTCAGTATTATCACTTGTCTGATTTCCTGCTATTCAGCATAATCAGCTACAGCAGGGCTATTGCCAGAAGCTTTAAAAGGGCATTACTAGCAAGATGACAACATTTGTATGTAATAATATGCAGCCTTTTGATACTGTTTAGGAATAGGAGCCATCACATACAGTTTCAAGATGCAACATTCAAACAGATTCAAAGAATTGCTGTTGTTTAAAGTTTGTCCAAACTTAATTTTTGGAGAATATGTCAAAACTATTTCCTAATAAGGGTCTCATGGATAAGTCACTATTCCAAATATGCAAATGCAAATAAAAGAAAATAATTTTGTAGCTACTGGCAAAGTCCTTCCTAAAATTCATTGTTAAATACTACTTTATTTTATGTTTTGCTTAAAATATTTAGCCGTTAATTCATTTAGATCTGATTACTTAGATGTACATGAAGTGCATCCAAAAATAACACTGTTAATTCACCAAGAATCTCGGTGCGTAAATATTAATCAATTTATAGACACCTCTGCAAAAGGTAGTTCCTATCACAATTTGTTTGACTGAGTCAAGCAGAGATGACAGGCTGTTATTGTTCACAACCGGCATAAAAAACAAAAAATTGTAAATGATTTGGAATTTCAAGATTACAGTCCTTTGCTAAAAGCTGTAGCAAAATGTTTTAGGTCCTATGAGTCTGAAAGGCAGCAACGTCTCTGTAGTGCTCATTTATGATCCTGTGTCATAAGTTTTAATATCTAAAACTTCACAGGGAGTATAAGTTTACATATATAAAGGTTCACTTACACACACATTTTCCTCAATCCTCAATGACGTGTACAGATCATACAGTTACTCATTTAGAAATGTGTCAGCTAGCTTCATTTGAAGCATTGTTTGGAAATGATTACATTGTCACCTTAGCACATGTATTAATCAATAAATCTGTCATGATGAACTGCTCAAAATTTCATTATACTCTGTATACTGAAAATAAAGGAACACTGAATCAAATATGTTGAGTAATTGTCAGGTGAGGACACTATGTGACAACAAATGGTTTTGAAATATCTTGTACAATATAAGTTATTTGGTTGCATATCATTACTTGTCTTGTTTACACATTGAGATCAGTGAAACTAACATTACCATCACATTACTGATTTAGTTCAATAAGGATTTAGTTAAATAAACTTTTCCCAAAATGGTGCTCTAGCACCAATCAAGCAAAGCCAGTACTGCAGATTTGAAGCTCAGAGCGTTCTCACTTCACATACATAGTTGTTTGTCCTTTCAGAGACACCATAGTAAAAATGGTGGCACAAATATGGCAGCTGCCATGCATGTGGATCCATGGCAATAGACATAAATTGCTCATTCCAAGAGAATAAAAACATAACGTTTATTTTAGTTTAATTGATTAGATACCAACAGAAACACAGATTTTAATGATATGTTAATTTATTCTGCCATGGTAATTTGATTTGGCTTCTTACTGCACCTTTAAGCTATCACTATGTTGAACACATATGATCCCATGAACACTATTATCATGAAAGTCTAACATGTTGATCTAAGGATGAGCCTGTGAAGGTAATTGAGTGTTAGCACTTCCCTTTGCTTCCAGACATAAAGGCTACTGTCACAGTTGATCAGGCACTATAATCTAGAGTAGCCTGGTGATCTTTTATTAGGATTTAATACCTTACCATTTTCATTTCACTCATGATTAGTGTACTGCTGTAGGTCTGTTCCTTTTTTTAGACCATTTTTTTATCTGGTTAGAAAAGCACTTTGGGCAAACTGAACCTTGTGAACAGATTTAGGAGAGAGGATATAATCTTTATGAACTTTAGCATGAAAACAAAAATGTAAAAGTATAAAAAAGATTATGACAGGTATTTGAGGGTGGTAAAGGAGCCAAGTTTATTACTGAGCTACTGAGAGTGCTTGACCCCGGAGTAGGATGACGCGCCTTTTCACCATTACACTGTCTATAATGATCAAATGTCTTCTCCATTTCTTCTTGATGCAGGTTCAGTAACCTTTTATTCCTTGATCATGCACAAAGTAACTTTGTACCCACAAACAAACAACCAAGTGTAGCATAATGCCACTGTGGTCAAAACCCTTAAAATCCAATCACCCCAGTGACATCTTCCCCTTATATACACTTACATTACTTTTTCAGGTAACAATATAGTGCCCCCCCAAATAGGTACAAGGTTCACTACAGTCACATACATTTGAGGGGTTACATTTGCACATTTCAGATAATGCTAATTAACATCTTTTGTATCCCACACATATGCAAACGTAAGTGCTCAACACTTACATAGTATTTAATATCAAAGTAAAAAAAAAATTGAAAGTGAGTTTTGAGATTATTCTGGCAAAAATTCAATTATGGTTTTGAATTGATGATCTTCTGAGGGTTTGATTTGAGAAAACTACTCCGTGATAATACAGCATCAGCTGACTAACCTTGTAGAAGCTATTTGATATTTTCAGCTTTAAAAGAATAAAATAGGACAGTGCTAAAGCTTTACTAAATAAGACAGGTATTGTCATTAAATTTCACAGAGCTGTATTAAAACTAAATTATTAATTTATGATGCAGTATCTGACTAAAATCTCATTTACTCCATTTGGAATGAAAATTTCATATATGTGTAAACTTAGAAGATAACTTTGGTAATTAATTAAAGAAACTTCATTCATGCTTTCCACATTAGAATTCTACTTCTATTATCTACATCATCATGTACAATATTTGTACATTTAAACAATATTGGAAACATGATCTGAAAGGTTCTGATAACTTGCACTAATTTAGCTGGAAACCTGGCTTCATATTTCCATAGCAACATAAAGCATTTAGACTTTAAATAGAGCTAACAATCCAACTTTAGCAAAGATAGGTTTTCATTTTTCATCCACTCAGTTTTCACTGACTTCAATGCTCACTACAGACTCACGCTCTAGGTTTAATAACTAGCCAACAAGATTGATCTTGTGAAGTTTTCAACACCTCCATCTCAAAGCCGTCTTCTTAGCATAGAGACAGGGTGTCTACTGTCATTAGCCACACTGTGGCTCCCCGTTGACAGGCATCAATAAACCACTTAGGCACTTAAAGACTGGTAGTGCTTCTGCCTCTCATCCTCTGCTGCTTGTCATACAGCTTGACCTAAACACAAACCATATCTCATATTCATAGGCACCCCACTGGACCTTGAGTCACTTCACTCAGGAGATAATATTACACACTGCCTGACATTAATTTTCTGTTGCTTGTGCATTTACTACTCATGGACAGCCTTGTGTTGTGGAACAAGATCAATGGCATGCATGGATGGACTTTTTCGATCTGCTAATTTCATTGTAAAAGATGTAATTGCATAGGAACAGATTAATAAAATACAATATCCTGACCCCAAAAAGTTAGTTATGCAGTAATATTTCTTGGAAATATTTGAGTGGTTGTCAATTTATTAGTAAAAGTTGCCAATAACAGGATGTAAATAATAGAGCTGAAAGCTGAGAAAAAAGGGAGGGACAATCATTGATGGAAGAGATACTTTAATGGACAACCAAGTAACAACTGTTTTGTTGGAATCACCTGGTATTTTCCAAAACTGAATGTGAAACTGATTGATTGAATTGATTCAAAGTTTTTTTGAACAAAAGACAAATAATTAAAAGAAAAAACAACAACAACAACAAAAGAACATAACAGGAAAACAAAAGGATTATACAAAAGAAAGGAAAAGCCAGCGCTTATTTAATCCCACCCCCTTAGCTACACACCATTAACTGTCTCAAATGTATGTCATAATATACTTTATAATATCAAAAGATCTATGGATCAATATTAATTAAAAATGCCACAATCATGAATGGGAACAATACTAAATAACCATAGTGATAATGCATTAAAAAGGTGTCAGGATAAATAGCCCATACTCATGCACACACAACTCAGGCTGGGGGGCAGGGGGGCCGGGGTCTTCCTACGCCCTCGTGTCCCGGGATGCACTCAGGGCTGCGGGGGGTGGAGGTTCGGTGCCTGCCTGGAGTCCTGTGTGGGGTGCTGCTGGGCGCCATCTGCCCTGGGGGCTGCCCTCGGTGCTGCATCGGGGGGCTGGTGAGACCCCAGGGAGAATGTATGTGGTTGTGTGGGTGTGTGTATGTGGAGAGGGTCGGGTCTGGGGCCCACCAGGCCCTAGACTCCCTGGGCTGCCCCTGGTGGGGGGGGGTGAATGGGTAAGGGTTGGGGTAAAGAGGGTTTTTTGGATTGGCGTGGCCCACGATGGTTTTGCCTGGGGCGGTCGGGCCCCGTCGGGTTCCTGGGTGGGGCTTTGCTGGGGGGAAAGGGTGGCCCTTGGGCCTGTGGGGCGCCTGCCCTCCGTGCGGCCCGCGCCGCAGCGCCCGGCGCCCGCTGGGCCTGCTCGCCATCGCCCTGGGCTCCCCGGTGCCCCTGCCCCGTCGCGCCGGGGGTTCCGGTCTGGGGACCCCTCTGCTCTGGTCCGGGTGGGCCGCTGCTCTGTCTGCTTTGGCTGTCCCGGGCTTGGTACTCTGTGGATCTGCTTGGCCTTTGGGGCCTCGGGCTCCCCCCGTCCCCCGCTGATGCTTCGGGGTGCGGCGTGATCGAGGCCCCCTTGAGGGTACACATTTCCTCCTTGTTGCATGGCCACACATGCATATTAACACGTGCATGCTCACAAACGTGCTCGTCTCTCCATCTGCTTCTCACTAGCTGTAGCTGATGTTTGTGTGTTGGTACGTTCATCTGCAGGTACGTTTGATGACTATTGTAATTTTTTATATTATCATCATTCTATCTTTCTTTCGGTATCATGTAGTACTGTGGTAGTTTATGTTGTTGTTTTTTTTTTGTGATATGTTCTGGGCCGCATAGACAACTGTTATTTCCACATTTTAATCCTGTCCTTTTCTCCCTTTTTTTTTCTCTCTCTCTCTCTCTTCCTCTATCTCCCTGTCAGGTTCGGCACTGACATATAAGGCTAAAGAAAATAAGATTACAATAAAAATAATAAAAATATCAAGGGCAGCCATGTATATAACATGTCTCCCTTGGTAGAGCAAATCTGTCAAGCAAAATATGGCACACAGACCACCGTTCTGTATGTTAGGATGCTGGACAGGACAGGGTTAAAAAAAAAAAAAAGGTGTCAGGATTGGGTATAAAAAGAGCATTGTCTTGCAAGGATATACTTGTAGTTCAACACTTTGTGCCAAACTCAGTCACATTATTATGCATTATTATTACTAAGGTGCAAAAAATATTTTCAATACAAAATTGCAAAGAAAGTTGGTCTTTTGAAAATAAATTGCTGTAGTAGTTTTTTAATCATTAATTTTAAATAAAATTTAAAATAAATTACTTTTAATAGCTATAGTGCAAAATATTACAAAAATATTCAGTGACATGGTGTGTGTGCACGACTGACCTGCCTGCAGTTCAAATCTTTCTACTGCTAAAATTCTACTGCACACAAAGAGAAGGAGAGTCAGAAAACAATCAACCACAACGTGGCGCAAAATCAGTAGCTAGACTCTTCTCCTCTATTGTCCCCCGGTGGTGGAACGATCTACCAAACTCCGTCCGATCCACAGAGTCCTTATCCACTTTTAAGAGCAAGCTCAAGACTCAGTTGTTTAAGGAGCATTTCCACACTTAGCTTAACTCTTCTACTCAACAGAATGAGTTAGAACAATTTGTCCAGCTCTTTGGCTCAACTCAGCTGCGTGCACTTATGCCCAAGATGATATTGTGTGATGAAATCATGATCTTTTATTTAAACAAAATGACTAGAACTATAACATTCAGCACCTTTAGTTTCCAAATGATTTGAAAATGTAATTGAAAGGAAGGAGGCTGATCTAGCACAAACATGTGTCTACATTTTTTTTCTGTGTTGCTAGCATTAAATCTTGGATTTATTTTTATAGATTTTTATAAAATTAAATTAATCAGCATAGACAATAAACATAAGTACCTTTGAATTTGTGCATTTTAAAGCTTCAAACATATGAACAACTTTTCTCAAGACGAGGTTTATAAAAGCCCGTTTTTACTCTCGTGTTGGGATCCATCCACATCGCTCTCAGCAGCCACAGACTTGAGGGTGCTGGGTAATTTTCAGCTTTTGGGCAGTCCTCCAATAAAACTAAAAACACAGATCCTGTGAAGCTGATCTTACACGTTGATTGAATGCTGACTGGCTTAAAGTCAATTTCAGCTGATTTCATAACAAACAGGATTAAGCACCGGTATTGCCTCATTGGCAGCAGTCCATACGTTCAAGTACTCAGTTTTTCCATGTGTACTTTCTCCATGAAACAGAATTATCTTTTCCCATGTCAGAGCAACAACTGGAAGAACAAAATAGGACACCTATGTTTTAAGCTGTTCCACGTTTTGAGTATTACCACCATGTGGTTGTGAAAACCTAAAACAAGTAGTCGTGCACTGGAGGAAGCTGTTGAGAAGGACTATGCAGAGCTATAATTTGCTATGCCAATATGCTAATTAGACAGCTTCTATCAGTTTGAATGTTTTCCTGTTTGTGTTTACCCTCCCAACAGATTTTGATTGTGATGTTTGCAGACTGACGGGTCTTTAACCACATTTGTAGTTTGATGGGTTTCCTCTAACACTCACTGACATATTGTTTGCTTTAAGCCGAAGCCCAGTGGCTAAACATGTAATAGTTTGCAATGCCATTTGAAATTACGTCTTATGTTGATGCATGTCAGGACTTTAGCCTGGCTCTTTACAGCACCTCTGCCTGGGACGTATGAGACATGTGCTTTCAAATAGGGTAGTTTTGAAATGTGATTGAAGGTGACAGGACTGATACATGATGACATATCTGTTACGCTTCCCCACTTTCGGTGTAGCTGTTTTTGTTGTGATGCACCATAAACAGATTTCTTCATGTCACGTTTATGTTTTCATTCTAGTTATTTGTGCTGTTTTTCAGAGAAGAGCTGATCCCTCTTGAATGTAGTTCTTTCGCAGTTGGAAATGCCAAACACATTCATTTTAAGTAGGACAGGTAAAGTTCACAAACAAACAAAATGTTTATGCACAGTTATGATTCGTGATATTTTAAGATTCCATTAATATCTGCATTCATGAATATCTTCGAAGTAACCTGTCATAATGCTGTTTTATATGTTTAAAATGCTGTTTTCTTGGTGAATTTGCACACATGTTATTGCTTATCGATGTAGCTCCATTCTCAGGCGAGTGATCTGCCTCTCCAGCCAGGTGCTCGTCCTGCCAGGATACGAAGGAGGAGCAGCCTGCGCCTGGAAGAGCTGGATCAAAAGCAGAGGGACTCTGAGTGATATTTAATACTTCTGAAACATCTCCAACCTGAGGTACCATGGTAACCAGCCAAGACCTCACTCCTTCCTCCGTCCCTTCTCGTTTTATCTTTACATTCTGTTTCCCTGTTGTCCCACTTAAAAAAACAGTGGTATGAAAAACACATAAATAATGTAGCAACTGGTTATCGTACTGTAACAGGATCATTTTTTTCTTCTTCTTATTTATTTTATTTTATTTTTTTACAGTGCACAGATTTACCATATAGAAGTGTTGACAAGCTTTACCGATGACAGGGTTCATTTCCCGGTCACATTATGAAAGCAATTTCTGAGTGAGCTGCTTCCTCCTTCGCCTCTACAGTCGTCAGTATTTCTCCTTTCATTTTCTTTGATGATAAGCTAAAGTAACATATGCTTAAAAAATATAATGCCATGCTGTCACTGCAGGATAAAAACATGGATATGTTTTGAAAAAAGAAAAAGATAAAACAACAACAAAAAAAAAAAAAAAAACAGCAAAACAGAAAACAAAAAAACCAAACATTTTGCCCTCCTGCTCAACAGATTGGCTGAAGCCTCAGGACATTCACAAAAATAAGGCTTCCCGTTGGCCCTCGCTCGACAGATTATTCGCCACAGAGCTATTGAAAATTAGATGACAGAAAAATCGAAGGAAATCCTAATGAAAATAAGCCTCCCCGATTCAGAGCTGAATGTAAGCAATTCAAATTCCCTCTTTATTCTTTAATGACTTGGCACTATGTCTTAAAACAGCACTTATTTAGCCAGCACTGAGCCCATAATGACTTTTAAAGCCATTCCCAGGTGCAAAAAGGCTCTAACAAAACAATGTAGGAGAAAAATAAGCCCAGCTTTTGCTGTAGTGCCTTGTCAGATGACGTGCAGCATCTGCCAAATGCCTCACAACATCAAATACACTCCTTTCTGTGTTCTTGGTAGATTACTTCTTGGTTTGGTTGCATATTCTGTTTTTGTTTTTGAGTCTGATTAGATTTAAAATGAATCCACTCAAAAATTACATGAATTATTACTTAAGAGGCTTAGACAAAAAACACATTTCAACACCACATAAAGCAGGAGCTGCTAGGTGACCCATTGTTGAACTGGCATAAAGCTCCTGCAACTTCCCTTTGGAGATCAATAAAATATCATTCAGTTAAATTCAGCTGCAACATATCTGCAGTACAGAAGCGGTGCTGCTCAAACTCACATCACTGTCTTCATATAAATGATTCACAGTTGATACAATCAAACAAGCATAATCAAGCTTCACTTTGAAAGTTGTGGCTGCAAGGAATTGTAAAATGGAATATTCACTTTTTTCTTTTCTTTTTCTTTGATGAAAGATGAGCTGATGAATCATCTGCTAAAGGAGATGTTTTGTTTGTAGTATTTGAATAATAATAATAATAATAATCAGCTCTTATCATGGCTGCTACTTGCTGTATATGCTTTTGGGTGATTTGACTGAACTAAAACAGTTTCTAAGCTAGCATGATGAAGAACGTTGTTAAAAACAGTTGGAAAACAATCTTGAAGGATCGTAATTAGTAATCACGTAAACGTCTCATCTATACTTAATTTCCACATGCAGAATGTTAAAGAAACCCAAGGGATTGGGACTGAACAGCTGTGTAGCCAAAGAAAACCACAAATCAGTGAGGCAAAAAGAAAAAAAAAGCTTAAATTGAGACATTTCCACACATGGATTGGCCACCACAGAGTCCATGTATGTATCCTGTACTGTCTGTCTCTTTACATCCACATTCTTCCCAATTCTGACACTCAATTGAATCTTTTGACAGGCCTGCAGGGTGTGAGTGTTCTGAGACATTTCTGACCCCATTAAAGGAAAAAAAAAGTCTTTAAATCCTCATCCTACCATGACCTTGCTTGCCAAGTGGTAGTTTCATAAAGCCATGATGCTGTCATCCTGTTATTTCTTCATTCAGGACTTGCTTGGATCACGGTTGCTCTGGCCAAGCTGCCATAGTCCTATCATGCTGCCAGAAAAGTCCACTTATGACCCAAGCATCCACTAGCTTCCTTTTTTTTTGACAGGGCACACACACACAGACTTGATGGTAGCAGACAAGCTGATATACATAAATACAAATACAGTGAATGTGATTTATTTGAGTTGTTGTTCAGAAGTTTTTTTTTACATTTATTTTAAATACAAACCAAAAAAAAAAAAAAAAAAAGGCTTAGGAAGCATGTTTTTGATGAGAATTACTTTAGACTGATTCAGCTTTTTTTTCTCTCTAAAGAACTACATTCATACAAGAATGTGAAACATGCACCCCCAGCCTCTTAGATCCTCAGGGTTTAGTTCCCCGCTTGATGATGTTTTGGGAAGATATTACAGACACCCCCTGTGAACAGAAAGCCTCCCTGCAGCTTACAGCAGTTGAAGAGATATCAAACTGAAGACACGGCTGGCTACAGCCTACTAAACTAACATTGTGTACTTTTGTTTTTTTTTTATGTTGTACTAGGTGCTTACATCATTGTTTTCCACTTTACCTAAAAAGGAGGTTTTTCTGCTAAAATGCTGAATTGTTACTAAGATTACAGAGGTGGAACATGCAGTTTTAATGTAACCCAGTTTGGTAGCATTACATTATACTCTTAGTACAGTATGCCCATACATTGCACTTGTTAGACATACCTAAACTCTGTATGTAGTTTGTGTAATATTATTCCTTGGGCGCTTATCAAGTACAAAACTCAAGTCCAGTGAAGTTGGGAAAGTGTGTTAATTGCAAATAAAAATTGATTCAAGTAAATTGCAAATTCTTGTCAACCCATATTTAAATGAATGCACAGCAAAGACAACATATTTATTGTCTTCACTCATAAACTTTATTGTTTTGGGAGAAAATCATCAACTCTATAATTTGATGACAGCAACACGTGCCAAAATAGTTGGGACAGGTGTCAATAACTACTCAGAAAGTGGATGAATGGAAATCAAACAACTATTTGCAGGTGAACAGATGAATTAGCAACAGGTGAGAGTCGTTACTGGGTATAAAAAAGGGAGACCCGAACAAGCTAAGTCATTCACATGCAAGGATGGGGCGAGGTTCACCTCTTTGTGAACAACTACGTGAGCAAATTGTTGAACAGTTTAAAAACAACATTCCTCAAAGTACAATTGCAAGGAATTTAGGGATATCATCATCTACAGTCCATAATATTGTGAAAAGGTTCAGGGAATCTGGAGGAATCACTGTGCGTAAAAGGCATGGCCGTAAACCATTATTGAATGCCCGTGACCTCCGAGCCCTCAAGCGGTACTGCATTAAGAACCGACATCAATGTGTAAAGGACATCACCACATGGGCTCAGGAACACTTTGGAAAACCACTGTCAGTCAATACAGTTCGACGCCATATCCGTAAGTGTGGGTTAAAACTTTATGTTGCAAAGCGTAAGCCATTCATCAACAACATCCAGAAACGCCGCAGGGTTCTCTGGGCCCGAGCCCATCTAAAATGGACTGATACAAAGTGTAAAAGTGTTCTGTGGTCTGATGAGTCAGTTTTCCAAATTGTGTTTGGAAATTGTGGACGTCGTGTCCTCCGGTCCAAAGAAGAACAGAACCACCCAGACTGTTACGCACGCAAAGTGCAAAAGCCAGCATCTGTGATGGTATGGGGGTGCATGAGTGGCCAAGGAATGGGTAACCTGCACATCTGTGAAGGCACCATTAATGCAGAAACGTACATTCAGGTTTTGGAACAAAGTATGTTGCCATCCAAACAGAAACTTTACCATGGGCGCCCTTGCTTATTCCAGCAGGATAATGCCAAGCCACACACTGCGCGTCTCACCACAGCGTGGCTTCGTAGTAAGAGGGTGCGGGTGCTTGACTGGCCTGCCTGCAGTCCTGACCTGTCTCCCATTGAAAATGTGTGGCGCATTATGAAGCGCAGAATAAGACAAAGGAGACCCCGGACTGTTGAACAGCTGAAGCTGTACATAAAGCAAGAATGGGAAAGGATTCCACTATCAACGATTCAACAACTAGTCTCCTCACTTCCTAAACGTTTATTGAGTGTTATTAAAAGAAAAGGTGATGTAACACAATGGTGAAGAAGCCCCTTTCCCAACTACTTTGGCACTTGTTGCAATTATATAATTCTAAGTTTATCATTATTTGCTTATGAAAATAAAGTTTATGAGTTTGAACATGAATAATCTTGTCTTTGTGGTGTATTCATTTAAATATGGGTTAGAAAAGGTTTGCAAGTCATTCTATTCTAATTTTACTGACATTTTAAACTTTTTCCCAACTTCACTGGAATTGAGTTTTGTATATTAATGTTAAAAGCCACTAGTGTTTACATCAGTTTAAGTTGCTAGATTTGAAGCTAGGTAAACCTGAAATGTGTGCTTTGGGATGGAAATATCTTTACATGGATGGAGGAGTTGGTGAGGAAGATTATGAGGAAGCTTGCAGTGAATGCAGTGCAGTTTAAAATCATATGCAGCTTAGTTCAGTGAAAGCTCAATCAGGAAGCAGGATGAAGGAATCTATATGCATCAGCTTATTCAGAGATTCACTGTTGCTATTTCCAAACCATGTCAAGTCTCTATCATTCTACAGTGAGAAAGATTCCTCACAAGTGGAAAACATTCAGTAAGACTGCCAGTCTCCCTAGGAGTGGACGTCTTGCAAGTTCACACCGATATCACAACATTAAACGTCTGAAAAAAAATGCAAAAAGCCTTAAGGCTAAATGTCAGACTCCCCAGGCCTCAGTTAGCATGCTAATTGTTAAAGCTCATGACTATGCAATTTTGGAAAAGCCTGAAGAAGAGTGGCTTATTTGGAAGGGATGTCAAGAGAAAACCTCTTCTCTAAAGGAACATGGCAGCACAGCATAGGTTTAGCAAAGGTGCATCTGAATAAATCACAAGACTTTTTAAATAATGCTCAGACAGATGAAACTAAATGCATCTTAGGATGTTTGTCTGTGCTATAAATCAACATACAGTAAAGCATGGCGGTAGAGGGCTAATGATTTGGGCTCAATTTTGCAGTCACAGAACCTGCATACCTTGAAGTCAATGAGTATACAATGAACAGCACTGAATACCAAAGTGCTCTATAGTCAAATGTGATGCTATCTGAAAAATGAAGCTTGACTGAAATGAAATAAAATGATAAGTACTTTGTTTATCCCAGAGGGAAAGTGCAAATTTCTTTTGCGCGTGTGTGTGTCATGTAAAATTGGGTCATGTAACAGGACAATGTTTTTTTTTCTCACATGTAAAATGCTAAATTTAAAAGAGGGGATACTTTATTTTTCTATTGTGCTTGATATTGATAATCATTTTATTTATAATTTGGTAAATCACAGAGAAATTTATGATTTCTATAATAACCTAATGAATTCTTAAAATAAGCTCCACTAGCATGGCCTTCCCCATACAACCCTTTTTGTAGCAGCTATCATAACATGCAGTCACAGAGAAATGCTGCTCTTCTTTGAGTCATTCCCAATATGGTGGAACATAATGCGTGGCACAAACCTCATGATGGTACTGATGTGTCGGCTCTTACACAATGACTTGTTGAAGTTTAAACCAAGCATTAGAAGGAAAAGAGGATTTTCACACACAACACAGACTGGTTAGAAATGATAGTGATGTATCTTGATCAGGAGATGTGGAAAAATTGTCTTTCAGGCAAAAACGTCTCTGGACGCTGACTTGAATAATAAAAAGAAGTTTATTACAAAAGTTCAGACATCAAAACAGATTTCTGCAGCAAAATCTGGAGGTCCCAAAGCCAGAACGAAGACCTAAAGACTTGATGTGTCATTCTGTCTTATATAGGGTTTAAACAAAGAAAATTCCTCAGTCCTGTGTCCTCCAATCATAGAGTTTGCCTATAGGATGCTCATTTGCATGGAATGCATGTTCTTGTGTCAATCCAGTCTGTGGGACAGAGAACCTTATATGGTAAAGACTTAAGTGTGTACCATACAAATGCTATGCTTAGATACCTCAATAGAAAGGTAACATGAACTCAAATAACCACTGGTTCCAACCAAGGTATGCAGAATATCATGTCTGAACGCAGAACACATCCAAACTTGAAGCAGATGGGCTACAGCAGCAGAAGACCACACCAGGTGCCTCCTGCCAGCTAAGAACAGGAAACTGAAGCTACAATTCACACAGACTCACCAAAACTGAACAAAAGATAATGGAGAAATGTTGCTGGTCTGATGAGTCTCCATTTCAGCTCCACATGCAGATGGTAGGCTCAGAATTTGGTGGAAACAAGATGAAATCATAGATCCATCCTGCCTTGGATCAGCTGTTCAAACTGTTGGTGGTGTAATGGTATGGGGGATATATTCTTGGCACACTTGTATGGCATTACCATTGTGGCTCATTCGGGTTAGTGTTATATTTCATTTCCATATTATTACATAAGTCAGAAATGTATTTACTGTAGCCTATAAGTAGTGCTGTCACATTATTTTCACCATGTTGACTGATGTACAGCAAAACTGGTCAGCTTTAAAGTATCTTCTTCCCTCTGCTGCTAGCCTAGCAAAGTCAAACAAAGATATCAAACACCAAGAGAACCAATTTCCCTATACTTCAGTTAACATGGTGAAAATAATTGACCTATGCCCCCCCCCCCATGTCCTATGCAGAAGATGAATTTACTTTAGATATATTAAAATATCATTTTAGGCGAAAATGTAATGTAATGAGGTCTGAAATGAATAACTCCTCTTGATATAGAAAGAATCTTTTCCAGTGTAATCGCAAAATAAAACAACCAGTCTGCATGACTTTATCCGAGCCTGTGATTGGTTGGGGTTGAGGGTGGGAGTATAGTCGGTTCACTCAGAGCATGTGCACAGGCGTGCGGCAGCCTGCAGAGGAAAGAACAGTGAGGAAGGAGATTAATAAAATTGAGAAAAATTTTTATTGTTGTCCATCTTCACAGATAGGAGCAAACACGGAAATTTGGAAAGTTTGGTCATATTAAATTCTTCTTTGTGCAAAAAATATTTTCTGCTCAAAATTTAACTTATTTGATTGCAAAACATTTGTCTGCACACAGAACGCACCTTCGCGTTCTGAGTGCAGACAATATTATCGCCATAACTATGAGCCCCTTTGTATCAGTTGAGCATGGTTTGACCACCACAGCCTACCTGAGTATTGTAGCTGACCATGTCCATCCCTTTATGACCACAGTGTAGCATCTTCTGAAGGCTACTTCCAGCAAGATAATGCACCATGTCACAAAGCTCAGATCATCTCCAGCTGCTTTCTAGAACATGACAATGAGTTCACTGGACTCCAACGGCCTCCACAGCCACCAGATCTCAGTCCAATAAAGCAGCTATGGGATGTGGTGGAACGGGAGATTCTCATCATGGATGCAGCCGACAAACCTGCAGCAACCGTGTGATGCTGTCATGTCAATATGGAGAAAAACCTCTGAGGAATGTCTCCAACAATACTGTACATATTGTATTGTGACACTTTCTACATACATAGTGCTGTGCATGTGTGTAGTAAATGCTGGTCCAACAGAAGCAATAACTCCAACAGTCAGTATTTCTGTAAACATATGAGCACAAAATTTTTGACATGCAGCCCCGAGTAAATTAGAATTTCTCACTCTCAGCCTCTTCTCTCTCTCCACCCACCCGCTCTGTCCTCCTACCACACACATCTCAAAATGATCAGCGAATCTAAGCTCATACCCGTTACACTTGCATTCACTCACATTTCGTATTTTCCCTAGCTGTAGCTCTCAGTCTTACACAAACGCACAAGCACAATGCTGGATAATCTGGTGGTTGTATTCTGCCTTACAATTGAGAAAGCTGCTAGCTGGATGATTTGAATGTATGTGGGCAGTTTGCACGACGACACTTGACCTTTTTTTCTCACTTCTCCTTCCTGTAGTGTAGTGTTTTTAGATGTTTAAATGAGCTACTAAAGTTGCTACTATCTGTATTGTCAGAAGAATTGTTGTATTCCATTTAAAAGTATATCTCTTACCCGTTCAGAAAAGATTGATGCAGTTTGATTCTGCTGCCTATCACTTTTCCTTAAATGGTCATAACCTCTCCCGTAGTGTACTAACAACAGCATCAGCAGAGTATGATTTTAAACACAAGTAATAACTCTGTGTGTTTTTAGCTGCTTTAACTTGAGCATTCTCACATCAGCACTGCAATCCTCTAGGCTCTGTTTTATGTCAGTAATACAAAGCACAAAAGAGAAAATAAAAAAACAAAACAAAACAAACAAAAAAAAAACACATAGCTCCTGTTAAACATACTGCCATGTCACTGTTTTAATTGAAACATCTCTCTTTGGAGAGGATGTGTAATTTCGAGGTAGGCTTGATGCAGTAAAGTTTTGCCATCATGTTCAGTTGATGTTTTAAAGCATCTCAGACCAACATGCCACATAATGTGAAAGTCAGTAGTTGCTGCTACTTTTGAAAGATATCAAGGCACGTTTTCGCATTTTGTAAAGAATCAAAGCACATTTTCACTCTATGGTATTACAGAATATTTCATCTTTTGTGTTTTGTTTTCCTTTTACCTTCCCCACGCAGGATTTAACCCTAAATGTAAGGTTAATCTAAACTGTAATGCCAAAGCCAAGTTGAAGCAAAATATCTCCTTGTGATTAGATTTGTGAAAAAATGGTAAGCCTCTTTTATCCGTATCAGCAAATGCACAAACAACATTCACACGGAACGCCTATCATCACAATCCGCTGCATTTTGCAACAAATTTGTAAAAAGATTTAAAAATATGTTCTTTATGATTGAACAAACTATAAAGAGGACTGCTGGGGACCAATTTGGAGCTGATAATATAATGAAGAATGTTGCAAGAACTGACCTGCATAATGGACAACAAGTGTGTTCAGTCAGAGGCTGCTTCAGCTTCACTGCAACAAATAACAAAACCGAGGATTAGTTCTGCCCACAGCAATAACTGTAGACAATTTGAATAAGTACTAGTATATCTGGTATTAAGATCAACACAACCAAAAGTTGTCCAGAAACTTCTCTTCCTATAAATCATAAATTTTCTTTTCAGATTACTAAAGATTTTTTTCATGTAACATAATTTGTTTCTCCAGGTATTTCAATGTATTATTAGAAGACAGTGATTTTCACAGTGATCCTTTTTTGGCACATTTTCCCTACTCTGGCCTGCAACCCCTCTCATGATTTCAGATTCTCTAGCATGACATCTCCTGCGGTGAAGTGCTGCTCTGGAAAAAGACTGGACAAAATTGTCTGCACATTCTTTTGAACATCTCCAGTGTTCAGGAGTATGTGACTGATGATGTCCTGTAACCAGTAAGGTGTGATAACAGGCCTGGATCATACCATCCATTAATAAGGTTCTTCTTCTTCAAAAAACATCATAGGGTTTAGTATGTTCACTTTGACTGAATAATTGTAGTACAGTATAAGGCACAGCTAAGATTTAACCACAGTTTAATGTAACTCTGCATGTAAATATAAAGTTTTATAATATCAGGTCTTATTTTCACCTCAGATCTGCGAAACTGCACCCATACCATGTGTGAACAAAAACCTGTGCAGTTCAGCCTTTCATTGGATATAAACTCTGTACTGAAAAAGTAAGGAAGTAAGTATTGATGCCAGGACTGCAGGCAGACCATTCTGTTCCTGATAAACCACGCTCTGCAGGGGCTAGTGTAAGCACATCAAATTTTATTTATGAAGAATTTTTCATACAAAAAGGCTGCACACAGCGATTTACATAATAAAATCAAACATTTTTGCAAATTAAACAGAAACAAACAGCTAAATTGGCAAAACTACCATTTCATAAATCTTTTGAATACCCCGACATATTAAAGAATAAAACAAACAGAATACTTCACAATCACTGATCCTGAGTCAGCCAATTTACAGTGGAACAAGAAATAATTTCAGCTGTAACCTGTCATCAGTTTTGTTTACTTTCTTGTAACTTAGGCTTTCTTATTAAACAAGTACTCTTTACTTGTCTCAGAATGTGCGGCCTGTACACAGAACATGGAGTGTGATTGCTCAGCATAAGCTTTTTCCAAAAACCTGCTCAACTGTGTCAGTTCAGCTTTGCAGTGTCTGTAGGATCTTGACACAGAGCAAGTGGGTGGCTGTATTTGTGCTGACAGAATTCAGTGTGTGGGTGACGTGAGAGAGAGGGATTATTTCTGAGAGTCCACTGCTATTTTGCCTTTCTCTTTTCCATCCTCCTGTTTAACAGTGTTTTCCATCCAGTGACAGAGACCACAGCGCTGCTTGCCAAATGGCCTTGTCTGGCTGCTTAATGCTGGAGGCAATCTGTACTTTTACTGCCATGTTTTTGAGTTTCAAACACACACATACACACATATTACTCTTTCACTCCATTACTAAATTTATGTTTTTTTTTAACTCATGATTAATGTAGCTTGGAAATAGTGGAAATATCAGTTTGCATATTTATCAAGATTAATTTAATTTTAATTTAATAACCACAATAATTTCATTATCTGAGAGCCTTTAAAACCCATTAATAATAAAACAAAGGCACACTTACCAACCACTAAGGGTGGTGTATTTAATCGTTTCTATGGACGATTCTGCATCAATGCAGCAACAAAACAGAATCGATTATAATAAGGTTTATGTATATATTCTGCCATCACTTGCGTATGTGGTGTGATCCAGCTGCTGAAACAAGTCATTAGATCAGAAGCTGAATCCGTTTTGAAACCTTCCCTTAGGTAAACTGTAAAACTAAACAAACATACAGAAAAATACATCAGTATCTGTTGGAAATTCATTTATTGTCTCAGGGAAATCACATAACATTACACATGAAAATGTATAAAAACTGATAAGTTAGCTTAAAGCTAACGTCTATGGAAAATACTAGGGCTGTCAAAAATAATTCATTAACGCCGTTCTTTCTGTTGATACAATACAGTAAAAATCGCGAATTGTGATTAATCGTGATTAAGTCATGTGAAAGCTGTGATTAATCTGATTAAAAATTTTAATCGTTTGATGTTGGCTCAAAGGACTAGATTGTAGATGGGCTGCGGGACAGCATCGTTATGTGTGTGTTGTTCTGTGATTAGATTATCGGAGCACACCACACACAGTATGATCAAAACTGTTAAATGCCTGATTTTTTATCTTCACGTGTGAGGTCTCGACCAGATAAAAAAAATCTCTTAAGATCTTATAAGATATAAGATTAAATATCCATGTGTGCACCGGGCCTAAGGACAGACTGAAGGGACAAAACACACTGCTTTACTGCCAGAAATTGTGATGACAGTTGTGGCAAGACGATGTGTGAGCATGGGAAGAATAAATCCATTTTCATTTGGTATGGGGAAAAAAAACACACAATTTATTAGGCCATTCTGCACACCAAACAAACTTCATCCCTCTGGGCAGTCCCACCAGTCTGCTTGGCAGCACTTCCTATTTATTGCCCAAGGCCCCACCCTCTCAATTCCAACAGACCTATCACAGCAGACTTCTGAAAAATAAGGTAACAAGCTGATTAACAAAACATCATGATCCTGAAACATATTCTTATGTGCTCATGATCTTAATTCTGCAGTATACACATTAACAATTCAGAACAGAATTTTAGAAAATCAAACACATTTAGTACAATCCTTTCCCTTCAACTTCTTATTACATCCAGTCAATTATTCAATTAAGACTGAGAACGCACCCACACACATACAATCTGTAAGGAAACCCCATGGTAGACAGGCCTCCTCATTGAACAATGACAAATTCTTCACTTGGAAGAACAACACTTTGACAGGAAATGATTGATACAAACAAGAAATAACTAGTGAATGTTAGGTGCCCATGATTTACCTTTGCACACAAGAATAACAAAATGCAGGAGGGAGCTAGTGCTTCCTAACAACAGTGTCACATTACAGTAATATTTCTTGATTTTCGGACAATGGAAAAATAAAATTCAATAATGAAATTGAAAATAACATCAATGTTTACATGTTTATGATGTTTGTCAATATCAGGACATTCAGATTGATTTTTGAAATAATTATAAATAAAAAGAGAGTTCCTAATTATCTGACTGCTTGTATTAATTGATGAAGAAAGTAGCAATGTGCAGTGATTAAGAAAACCGAGGATGCAACACATAGTGATGCATCACTGAATCGAATCATTGATAAGATAATCGTGATCGTTGAAAATCAAGAGACCACTAATGATGCACAGCCCTACTAACCACTTTATTAGGTACACTTGCTCGATTGCTTGTTAACACAAATATCTAATTAGTCAGTTACAGGAAGCAGCTCAATATGTTTAGTCATGGTCAAGATGACTTGGTGAAGTTCAAACTGAGCATCAGAATGAGGAAGAAAGAGAATTTAAGAGACTTTAAAAGTGACATGGTTTTTGGTCTGAGTATTTCAGAAACTAATGATCTACTGGATTTTCATACACAACCATCTCCAGGGTTGACAGAGAATGGTCTGAAGAAGAGAAAATAAACAGTGAGCAGCAGTTGTCTGGATGAAAATGACTTGTTGATGTCAGAGGTCAAAGGAGAATGGACAGACTGGTGGGGATTATCAAATTAGCACTGGTTGCAGCCAAGGTATGTAGAATACCATTTCTGCAACACATCCAACCTTGAAGAAGATGGGCTACAGCCAGGGATGAAATTTTGATTTCAGATGTGGGGAGGACAGAATAATTTTTAATAAACTAATCTTTCAGCGCACTTTGCTTTCTAGTAGTTCTTCTAGTTTTCTGTTGCTACTTTTAATGTTCCTTTTTTTGGTTTGACTGGTTGTAAAGCATGTAGCAAAACATTATCACCCAATTCTGTGTTTCACCTTGTTAGTCAACTTCACACCAACTCAGTCCTACCAATTTTACTTATTTATGAAATATCATCATTTACAGACGTGGACAAAGTTGTTGGTACCCTTCGGTGAATAAAAAGAAAACTCACAATGGTCACAGAAATAACTTGAATCTGACAAAAGTAATAGTAAATAAAAATTCTATGAAATTTAACCAATGAAAGTCAGACATTGCTTTTCAACCATGCTTCAACATAATTATTAAAAAAAAAATCATGAAACAGGCCTGGACAAAAATAATGGCACCCTTAATATTTTGTTGTACAATCTTTTGAGGCAATCGCTGCAATCAAACGATTCCTGTAACTGTCAATGAGACTTCTGCACCGCTCAGTAGGTATTTTGGCCCACTCCTCATAAGCAAACTGATCCAGTTGTCTCAGGTTTGAAGGGTGCCTTTTTCAGACGGCACCAGAACATAACAGAGCCTCCTCCATGTTTCACAGTAGGGACAGTGTTCTTTTCTTGATATGCTTCATTTTTCCGTCTGTAAACATAGAGCTGATGTGTCTCATTTATCCATAGGACAGCCTCCCAAAAGCTTTGTGGTTTGTCAACATGTAGTTTGGCAAATTCTACTCTGGCTTTTTTATGATTTGTTTTCAACAATGGTGTCCTCCTTGGTTGTCTCATGTGTCATTAAGTCCACTTTGGCTCAAACAACGATGGATGGTGCGATCTGACACTGATGTTCTTTGAGCATCAGTTCACCTTTAATTTCTTTATAAGTTTTTCTGGGGTCTTTTGTTAGCATTCGTATTATCCATCTCTTTGATTTGTCATCAATTTTTCTCCTGCGGCCATGTCCAGGGAGGTTGGCTACAATCCCATGGATCTTAAATTTCTGAATAATATGTGCAACTCTAGTCACAGGAACATCAAGCTGCTTGGAGATGGTCATAGCCTTTTACCTTTAACATGCGTGTCTAGAATTTTCTTATCTCCTGAGACAACTCTTTCCTTTGCTTCCTCTGGTCCATGTTGAGCTTGGTACACACCATGTCACCAAACAGCACAGTGACTACCTGTAGCCCTATATATAGGCCCACTGAGCAGCAAAGGGCATCTGGACGTCTTGTGCCTGACTGAAACTTGGCAGCCGCCAAATGACTTTGCATCGCTCAACGAGTCAGCTCCGCCGGGGTTTTTTTACACCTGCTTGCCTCGCGCATGTGGCAGGGGCGGAGGTCTCGCGATGTTACACCGCGATGTTACATTCTCCCCCGGACCATCTCATTCCGTAGCGTTAAGGACATCAACATTGAGACTTTTTCTTCTGAAATCATCAATTTTCCCAGTCCACATGCCAACTGCTCACCTGAAGACCTGGTTTCCCACTATAACAACAATCTCCATACTCTTCTGAATACTCACGCTCCACTGAAAACCAGATCCATCTCTTTCACCCGCTCTGCACCCTGGTTCACTCCTGCCCTCCGTTGGCTCAAATCCCAAGGACGACAACTGGAACGACTCTATAACAAAATTGGACTCACTATACACAAAGAAATGTACAATAATCATGTAATGCTATACAAGGACAGTCTCTCTTTAACTAAATCTGCATATTACTCTGGTGTCATTCAGTCCAATCAACACAACTCCAAAACTCTCTTTTCTCTCCTCCCCAATATTACGAAGCCATCTGACTCTCTTCCCCACCACATGCAATCCACTGACTTCTGTAACTCACTCATGTCTTTCTTTGTCTCCAAAATCTCTAACATTCACCAACACCTGGCCTCGTGGAGAGCTGCAGTCTCTGGAGTGGACTTCACCGCCCCCTATACATCACCCATAACCACATTCTCCAGTTTTATTCTGCCCTCTGTCTAAGCCATCTCTGAATTTATCCTCAAATCC
Source organism: Melanotaenia boesemani (assembly GCF_017639745.1). NCBI lineage: Eukaryota > Metazoa > Chordata > Actinopteri > Atheriniformes > Melanotaeniidae > Melanotaenia > Melanotaenia boesemani. The sequence continues at coordinate 7,749,917 of NC_055697.1, forward strand.
GAACCCTCTACCTGTCAGCTCGATCCAATCCCTACAGCTCTTGTTAAAACCTGCCTCTCCTCACTTGCTCCCCTCATCACCAACATCATTCACTCTTCCCTATTCTCTGGAACCGTCCCTCTTGCACTCAAAACTGCTACAGTCACACCTATCTTGAAAAAACCTGGCATGGACCCCACAAATTTCAATAACCTTCGTCCAATTTGCTATTTACCCTTCATTTCCAAAATCCTCAAAGTCTGTTGCTTCTCAACTTCATAACAATCTTATTTCTAACAATATTTATGAGCAGTTTCAATCCGGTTTCCGTCCCCTTCACAGTACTGAAACAGCACTCCTCAAAATCTCCATCGACCTTCTCATAGCTTCAGATTCAGGTTTACTATCCATTCTTATCCTTCTTGACCTCACCGCAGCATTCGACACCATCTCTCACAGCATTCTCCTTGATAGACTATCATCCATCAGCATCACTCACATCCCCCTCACCTAGTTCACTTCTTACGTTTCTGGCCGCACACAATTCATTCAAATGAAATCCCTTGTATCAAACTCTTTCCCTGTCTCTGCTGGTGTGCCCCAGGGCTCAGTCCTGGGGCCCCTCCTTTTCATTATCTACATTCTTCCACTTGGTTACATCTTTCGCAGACACAATATTAATTTTCATTGCTACGCAGACGACACCCAGCTCTACCTCTTGACCAAACCCTCCTCTTCACTTCCACCAACCTCCCTTACCACCTGTCTACAAGAAATTCATTCTTGGTTTTCATCCAACTTCCTCAAACTCAACAGTTCTAAAACAGCGGTCCTCCAGGTAGGCACACCCCACACTCTCTCCAAATCTAACAGTTTTTCCTTTCCATAAACAACTCAACTGTCCTTCCCTCCCCTCAGGTAAAGAGTCTGGGTGTTGTCCTCGACAGCACTCTTTCCTTTCACTCCCACATTAGCAGTATCACCCGGTCTGCATATTTTCACTTGAGAAACATTTCTCGTCTCCATCCCTCTCTCACCCCCCACACCACTGCCATCCTCGTCCACAATCTTGTTTCCTTCCTGGACTGACTATTGCAACTCTCTCCTCTTTGGTCTCCCCAATAAATCCCACAAGAAACTGCAGTTCCTCCAAAACTCTGCGGCTTGCATCATTACACGGACCCCTACTACTCACCACATCACCCCCATCTTACAACAACTTCACTGGCTCCCCGTAAAACAAAGAATTAACTTCAAAATTCTCCTCATTACATTCAAAGCACTCCACAATCTGGCCCCTCCATATATATCTAATCTCTTGTACATTGCCACTTCGGTTTGGCCAAGCCAAGCATTCAGCCGCTCTGCTCCCCATCTCTGGAACTCTCTTCCCCCTGACATCCGTACCATAGACTCTCTTCCTCTCTTCAAATCACAACTCAAAACACATTTGTTCAGACAGTCCTATGCCATCTAGTCACTCTCCATCTTTAGTTGTCCTCCGTTCTGTTTTGTTTTGTACTTATTGTTTTTAACCGTTTTAATGTTTGTTTTGTACTTATTGTTTTTTAACTATTTTAATATTCTTTTTTACAGTTTCCTTGGGTGTTTTGAAAGGCGCTTTTAAATAAAATGTATTCTTCTTCTTTTTCTTCTTCTTCTTCTTATTATTATTATGGAAGTGTTAGGTCTTTTTCTTTCTCTACCCCAGAGATCTTCACATGAATTGTTAAGCATCTTTATCTGTTGTTTCACACCTCAGCCCAGCATTTGAAATTCCTCTCAGGCATCTTATTTGTCTTCTTTTTTCTTGGAGCTGAGGACAGTCATGTCAGGAAACAATATACAAGAAATAGAACTTCACAGTTTCACTGCAAAGTGATGTATTTTTTTTTATCATTATTGCTTCCTTTTGAGGTTGAGAGACTGCATACGAGGAAAAAATAGTCTCTTTTCCTTGTGTTAGAAAAGCACACTCATCTCTATCTGGCTAATGTGTGTAGCAATTATAAACCACTTTCTGAAACAGTTAAAGAAAAGACACCACTGTTTTGATGATTGATAGCCGCAGTGTAATGGTGTGCTCTAAGTTTTGTCGCAGAATGGGAAAAATACTTTTTCTGTGATGCCTGCTTGTTTTAGTATTACTTTCAAAATTATATGCAGATGATCTTGACATTTATTTAGTGACATTTGCATAAAAGTTAATGCATAAAATACATGAAATCAATTAAAAATAAAGCAGGCATAATGAACTTTGGTATTTCCAGTGGTTCAGATTATTACTTGGAATGTTATGATGAGTTGTGGTGATGAACCAGTAGGAAACTGCAGGTGTTCACAGCACAGCCATACCAAGAGATTTATGTCTTTCTGCACAGTTTTACTGTTTTGCTGAATCTCACTGCTTCTGTTAAAGGCTGAATTATTAGGATTTTTTCCTTAAAAATAATTGAAAATGTTCTCACTTGCTGTGAGGGATAAAAGGAAGCTTCCCTATAAACAATCTGTCTCCTACATCAACAATGTCTTTGTCAAGTTTTTCTCCTTCAAAATAAGAGTTCCGTGCCAGAATAACTTGGGTGCAATATGTTGCTCTTTCCAACTTCCTGGTTCCTTAACCAATCATATGTGACTCCCCACAGTTGCCTAACAACAACAAGGCAGCGTTTGATATTTTATGTCGGCAAAAGAGCAGCAGCGTGCAGGTATGGAAGCTAGTAAAAGAAGGGGACCAGAAATTATTTCAGAAAAACCTGAAAAGCCTCAGCATACTTCTAAAAAAGCAAACAACCAAAAACGGAATAAAACGAGGATCAATATTGGAGAATCTTTTCAAAGGTGGAGAAGTCTGAGCTGGCAAAGTTTCTCCTCGGCAGGCAAGCACCGGAATTTAGCTTAAATAAACCAAAAAGTTTATCTTGATTTACAAAGATTTTAGTCTAATTTATTTCTCAGCACTCATTAAAAGAATTTGTGTGACTGTATGGATGTATTAGTGGAGTAAATTGGTGGCCTCTTAGTTTTCAACAACAAATGTAATGATGTTTGGGCCAAGTGAATACTGTGTTTGGCGTTATAAACTTATGAAATTACTATCAAATTATTTCATTAAGTGAGACTACGGGAAAACTGCTGCTGCGTGGCATTTATTGATTAATGTAGCTTTTGTTTACTCACTATTTTATGCTAACGTAAATTAACGCATGAAATTAGCACTAGCATGGCAAAGCATAGCAACTTACTGTGTGTGTGAATCATCTTCGCTCCTCATCATTTTTTTTTTTTTTTTTTTTTTTAACTTGTCCTGTCCAGCATCATAGCAAGTAAAATGATAATCTGGTTGCTGTATCGTGCTGAACAAATTTGCTCTACCAAGGGGAGGCCTATGGGTAAGGCTCCTCTTGATAATGTGATTAATTAATTTATTTATTTACTTTGAATCACGGAATCTATGTAATCTTGCTGGACCTGACCGGAGGGGACAGAAAAAGATGGAAAATAGCAAAAAGAGCAAAAGGGAAAGAAGAAAGGAGACAAAAACATCACAGACAGAAGGCAACGACCCTTCAGTTCACACCATCACCAGACAACAAACTGTTACACCTGTACATGAACACACCAGAAAATGTCCTACAACTTTTACAAAAGCAGAAACACACACACAGAAAAAACTAGTCTTTAAGAGTTTTTAAATAATAACCAAATCAAAAAGACATGACAGCGACCAGATACTAACTCACAGGAAAAAAAAAAAAAAAAAAAATTATCACTTAGTATTAAAACCCACTGGACAACTCAGTGACTGTGTCAGCATGCAGAGCATGAGAAACAAGGGGTGATCAGTGATGAAGAGTGGTGAGTGAGATCATGCAAATGCGACCACACCTCCACGGAGGCCAGAGGCAGACCATGGCCAGAGGCCCGGGCCCTCAGCAGCAGACCCGGAGCACCAGCCCAAGCCACCCCACTACGAAGACGACTCCAGCCCCACCCGAAGGGCAGCAGAGGAGAGCCCCAGCAAGAGCCCCCCACGGTCCAGGGGCACAGGTCTCAGTGGGCCAAGATCAGCAGCCGCCTGCCCCACCAGGGATTGGCCACCCAGGGCAGCCCAAGCAAAGGGCCCAGGGCCCCAGGAGCCCAGAGGCGGCCGCTCCATCCCCCAAAGGCAGAGGGCCCGCAACATGCCTAGGAGGACCAGGCCCCCCCAGACAGCCACCCAGCGTAGGCCAGCACACACCCCAATGTTCCAACCGCACACCCCGGGAACCAGGGTGCTATGGGCCCCCTCCCCCCACTCCCCACCTACTCCAATCTGCACCCTATATAACCCCACACTCACACCCTCCCCCGCGCCGCACCCACAATCACTCACCACCACACAGTCACACCACACACAACCCACCCACCATGCCCCGTGGGGGACACCCCAGGCGGCCCAGAGGACAGCGAGCCCCAAGCACCCTCTCTTGACCCAACACCCACAGAGCCAGCAGCCCACCAGGGACCACCCCGGGACCCGCTGGCCCCCACACCCCTAAAGGGGAATGAGAGGATGGGGACAGCGGCAGACCCACGGCCCACCACCCCCAGGCCCGCCCATGACCCCCCCGCCCCCCCAAGTGCACTTAACCCCGCCCCAAACACAGACACAGACACAAACACATGCACACACCTATTTCCTTGCACACTCCTGCTCATCCTAACTCATATATGCCCTCTCGGCCCCACCCACACAATATAAACACTCACACAGCATCCAACCCTCCCACTCTCACTCCCCAGACACACCCCCACTCATCCTAACACATGCATACTCACGCACACAAACATACCCCCACATTCACACAAACATCATCCAAAGTATTGTAATGGAAAATTTATTCATATACCCTTATAGTTTGTAGGTTACACTTTGTATGTCTGTGTATTTAGATAAGAACTCCTTCTCACACCTTCCCCCCTCTCTCATCCCCTCAACAGATGTTGAGAGTTTAATGAGCTTCCTCCTTTGCACCCTTCACTCCGTAACATTTGTTAACAGCTATGTGAGAAATTTAAAACAATGACCTCCTACTGTGATGTTATCAGCTCATGCCTGGTATATTAACCAAGCTCACTTGTATCTGGCAGACTCTCGCAGACAAACTCCTTTGACTGTGTGACTCTCATTGCCGGCCGGCTCTTAATAAAACTACTTTGTTCGATTCTCACTTAGTGTGTGATCTTTGATAACTAAAAATTCCACAACAATTCTTGGCGTTGTCGGCAGGATATCTTGAGTGACTGACCGGAGGACCAGAACCCGTGATTGATCATCCTGAAGGATACTTCAGCCCCTGGGTCAGCCTTAACCATCAGGGGACGGCGGAGGAACTCCGTTCAGACACCACTGATATCCAGAACGAAGTCTGTGTGTGGAGCAGCATCCAGAATCACACACGGTGAGAAGTTTTCATATCAGACTCCCATTTACTGCTCCTTTTCGCAGGGTCCCGCTATCTTGTGAGGCAAGGTAGATTACTATTCTATTGCGGTAGAGTAGAGTTAGTCCGGCACTGAGGTGAAAACTTCGGTGGTAATAATAGGCGTTTTAGTCAATTTTTGTGCCTGGGTTTGGGCGACCCGAAAACCGAGAGAAAATCCAGCAAGGAGACGTCCTAGCTGAAAATGGGAAACACAGCTGTGACGGGGAAGGAGAGTAAATGGGACTCCCAAATTTTAAGAGATATGAAAAAGAAATATGGACCTGACTGCACGGACTGCATGACTTACTGGACAAAGAAACATGGTTTTCCAGAGAACGGGAGTTTGAGTAAGAAGGAATTAGATAAGCTGAATGAGGCAGCACAGAAGGACTGGGATGAGAAAAAGAAAAAAAAAGAAAATCAAGGCAACGGATGTAGAGAAGTGGGAACGGCATAATAAATGCATTGAAATGTGGAAAAATGAGAGTGAATGTAGGGTTAGGAAAGCTAATACTAAAGAAATGGGTGGGGGATTAGATATGACTGGAGATATAGGAAACAGGAGGGATAATGCATCCCTGTCTAGTGCACCTCCACCATATAATAATAATTTAGGGCATTCACAACCCTCTCCATATCGTTCACTGCAGGAACGATTACAGGCGCTGAAGGTGGATCCAGATCTGGACTCCTGTCCCCCGGTGTTACAACAGCCCCAGCAGCCTCAGCAGCGTCGTCCAGAGGACCGACGGAGAGATGAGACATCAGGTCCCGCTGACTCCAACCATGGCCAAGCTACAGGGGGAACCGAAAGACCGTCAGCAGACATGACCAGCCCTTCACGTACCAAGTCCGGGAAGATCTACGGACCGGAGGTGTCAGCAACCTCCCCTTTCTACAAATTTGGACAGACTGCAAAGGGCCTATTTTTGGGACAAAATACTGCTGAAGATGAAGACACTGAGGTTTTTAGTGCCCCCATGGTGGAAGTATCAGGACCCACCGGCCCCATATTGGTTTATCGCCCTTGGTCCCCCTCTGAAATCATGGAACATGCTAAAAATCTTCCTGACCCCACTGAAGATGGTGAGAAAGCTAGCGAGGAGTGGAGAGCTTTCTGCCGTGAACACCGCCCCACTGGACTTGAACTGAGAAAAATTCTTGCTAAAATGCTCACTGCTAGTGATCTGGCTAAGATCCGTCCCCACCTCCCTCCTGATGACACCGGCCTGAAAAATCCAAACTGGGACGATGAGCCGAACCGACCTTACAGAGGAGCCATCACCACACTCTGTGATGGCATAAAGACTGTGTTCCCTAATCGAGGAAGCCTGGCTGCCCTGAGAAATCTGATACAGGGCCCAGATGAGCGCATGGAGGCTTTTCTACACCGCTGTGAAACTGTTTTCACCAGACACTCTGGCTTGGAGCGCCCTGCAGGAGAACTGGGGAACACTCCAGGACCATGGGAACGCCTTCTCTGTCAGACCATCATTGAAGGTATGAACAGAGATGTGTTGGAAGTGGTGAAGAGACAGTATGTGGGGATGAGACATGAGACCAGACTGGCTCAGCTTCAACGTCAAGCAAAACACGCACAAGATGTCATGGATGAAAACAAGAAAAAAGCTGAATCCAAGAAAGAAAAACAGATGTCAACAGCCCTGACTCTGTTCACCCCCCAAAATCAGCCACAATCCAATAGAGATAGGAGAGGCAGAGGAAGGGGCAAAGGAAGACGAGAGAGGGGCGGCAACCAACAACAGCGTGGGGCATGTTATCGCTGTGACAAATATGGACACTGGAAGGATAACTGCCCACAACGACATGGGCCGTGTCATCGCTGTGGCCAATATGGACACTGGAAGGATAACTGCCCTCAGGATAATGGGCCCACCCACCAGAAGGAATACCAGCAGGCTGACTGAGGGGCGGACCCGGGAGACAGGACTCCAGAGGAGCTTTTTTCTCCACCCACCACAGTTTTCGCTGCAGCAACTGTTGAGGGAAGTGAAATGCACACACACACATACACACACACATACACTCATTTAGCTGCTATAGCTTATAAACGTTTTCCTTTATTTACATTGTCTGTAAATAATCAACCAGTTTCTTTTATGGTTGACAGTGGTGCAACTCACTCAGTTCTTAAGACAGGCACCCTAAATCCCACTCCACCACTCAGTGGTAAGACTGTTATTTCTGTGTCTGCTGGAGGCCATCATGACAAAGAAAAATTCACGGTACCTTTAACCTGCTCAGTACAAGGTGAGCATCCATTTACCCATTCCTTTCTTTTGTCCAAAGTTTGTCCTGTAAATTTACTGGGCCGTGATCTGATGTGCAAACTGGGAATTCAGATTTCCTCTGGGTCTCAGGGGCTGACCATATCATGTTCATCTTCTGACACTGAGGAAAAAGATTTAATGATGGTTAAATATAACCCAAGAGCTCCCTGCTATGCTTATCAGTGGAAAATGGGAAGCTCCCCTCTTTCTTCACACTGGCTGTCCCTCTGCAGAGCCAGAGTCTCCCCTGGGGCAGAGGTGATGGGGGAGAGGGAATTACATTGCACATCCTACATCTGTCCTGATGGGCCAGATCAGCAGTATGAAAAAATCTTTTTTAGGGACTGCTCTGACAAACTGACTGTGACATGTATGTTTTGGAATGAAAGTATGTGTGTTTTGTCTGTCTCACTAACCTCTGACCAACAGAAGTTGTTTAAACTTCACACACACCCACACGTGTCTCTTTCCAAGTCCCACTCGACTGAGTGGAAGGATTTGGGCCCCTTTGTTGCTACTGCTCTCAGAGAGTCTCGGTGGCAATCCACTCATGACTCAGCAGTTTTGTTTTCTCCAAGGCTGGGTGTGTTTAAGCAGAGCATGCTCTCTGTGATTCATTGCCAGAAAAGTGTTCAGTTGGTAGATGAGGATTTTCTGACATGTTTATCTGCTGACTCACCCTTGCCACCTGTTCCCCCAGCCCTCTCTCAGGTTCCCTCTGATTTGTGGGCTACCTCTCCCCATGATGTGGGCCTGGTTAAGAACTGCCCCCCAGTAGTCATCACTCCGAAATCTGACTACCGCCCCTGCCAGAAGCAATATCCTCTCAAACCTGAAGCTTTGGAGGGTATTACACCTGTCTTTAATTCACATCTTAGGAGTGGTATTGTTGTTTCTTGTCCAAATTCACCTGTTCGCACTCCTAATTTCCCAATCATGAAACCACGTAAACCACCAGCCAAACCTGACTGGCGTTTTGTCCAAGATCTCCAAGCTGTCAATAAAGCAGTTATTTCACGGGCCCCTATGATGCCCAACCCCCACACCATCGTGTCGCAGATTCCTCCTACTGCTACACATTTCTCCGTGGTAGATCTGGCAAATGCTTTTACGTCTGTTCCTGTTCATCCAGACAGCCAATTCTGGTTCGCTTTTGAGTTCAATGGGAAACCATACACTTGGACCCGGCTTCCCCAGGGGTACTGTGAGTCCCCCACAATCTACAATGAGGTACTAAGAGATTCTCTTTCTTCTTTGCAGCTTCCACAGGGCGTAGTTTTATTAACTTACGTTGATGACCTTCTGCTCTGCTGTCCTTCTGCCTCCTTGTGTGAGGAGGCCACACTGGCCCTCCTCCTCCATCTTCATTCTGAGGGTCATAAAGCCAGTCTGCGTAAACTACAGTTCTGCCAGCCTCAAGTCATCTTTCTAGGGCATCACATTTCTGCCACCACCAAGGCCCTGACCCCTAAACGGATTGAGGCCATTCAGAAAGCACCAAAACCTGTTACCAAGAAACAGCTGATGTCATTTCTAGGTATGGTAGGGTTTTGTCGGGCCTTTATTCCACATTTTTCTGAACTTGAGGCCCCCCTGACTTCCTGTATACATGGTAAGAATCTATCTGCTCATGACCATTTCTTCTGGACCCCGGAGGCTGAGCAGGCTTTCCTGTCTGTGAAACAAGCGCTGTGTTCTGCTCCAGCCCTGGCTCTGCCAGAACCAGCCAAACCTTTCTTTCAGTTTGTTGATGAAAAACATGGTTTCATGTCTTCTGTTCTCCTTCAACAGCACGGCTCTCACAAGCGCCCGGTGGCCTATTACTCTTCCAAGCTCGACTCTGTTGCTGCGGGTCTTCCTGGCTGTCTGAGAGCTGTGGCTGCATGTGAGAAGGCTGTACTTGCATCACGTGACATTGTGGGATACAGTGAGCTAACTGTTTTTGTTCCTCATTCTGTATCCATCATTTTGCTCGAACAAAAGACTTCTCATCTGTCTGCAGCTAGATGGCTGAGATACACCACAGTTCTTCTCGATATGCCTAACATCACTACGAAACGGTGTACATCACTTAACCCTGCCACTCTTCTTCCTACCGCAGAAGATGGTGTTCATCACTGTTGTGAGACTGTTCTGTCTGAAATCTGCACTCCGAGACCAGATTTATCTGATGAGCCTCTTCCTAACTCTGATCTCATTCTTTTTTGTGATGGCTCCTCCTTCAGAGACCATTCTGGTAAGAACAGAGTGGGTTTTGCTGTCTGTGATGAGCATCAGGTTCTCTTCTCTGGCTCCCTCCCTTCACAATTCTCTGCTCAGACAGCTGAACTTGTTGCTCTCACTGAGGCCTGTAAATTCGCACAAGGTAAGTCCCTGACTGTGTATACCGATTCGCGTTACGCCTTTGGTGTAGTTCATGACTTTGGTGCGTTGTGGCATCACCGTAATTTTTTGAAATCTGATGGTAGGCCTATTTTGAACTCCACACAGGTTGCGGCTCTCCTTGACGCTATTCTTCTTCCTTCAGATGTCGCTGTAGTGAAATGTCAAGCTCACACTAAAGACACTTCCTCTGTTGCCCGTGGCAACGCCTTGGCCGACCAGGCTGCTAAGCAGGCAGCTCTGTCAGCCTCGCCGCACATTCTCACCTCTTCTCCTCTCACAGAAGAGGATCACTCTCCTCCCTGTTCTCTACAGGACATCCAGTCTTTTTCTACTCCAGAGGAACGCTCTGTCTGGAAGGCTAACTCCTGCACCCCTGATTCTGCAGGTGTATGGCGCTCTGTTGATGGAAAACCTTGCCTTCCTCGCCATTTCTTCCCCTGGTTTGCTAAGTTGTCACATGGGTTGGACCATGTGTCAAAAGGGGGGATGGTATCTTCCACAACATCTCTGTGGTTCACAAAAGGCTTCACTGTGGTGGCTGAAAATTACTGTAAAAAATGTTTGATCTGTGCAGGCTATAACACCGCCCGCCCTCTTGCCTGCCCTCCAGCTGGTCATACACCACCTAATCAGCCTTTTGATCATTTGATGATGGATTTCATTGAGTTAACACCTGCAGAAGGTAAGAAATATTGTCTAGTTATGGTAGACATGTGGTCAAAGTGGGTTGAAGCTTTTCCAGCAAAGCATGCCACAAGTTCAGTCGTGGCTAAGGCTCTGGTGACCGAAATCATTCCAAGATGGGGGATTCCAGTTAAGGTCTCATCTGACAATGGTTCACACTTTGTAAATGCGGCCCTGAAAGAGGTAAGTGGACTATTGGGGTTCCAGCTTAAGACTCATTGTGCTTATCACCCGCAATCAGGCGGAGCAATTGAAAGAGAGAACGCCACTTTAAAAGGTAAGTTGGCTAAATGTTGTGAAGAAACAGGACTGTCTTGGCCAAAAGCCCTCCCACTCATTCTTATGCACATGAGAATGAGGAAACGTGCCCGGACAAATCTTAGTCCATTTGAGATTCTGTTTGGCAGACCTCCCTACACTGGTCTGGATCCTCCAGGACTCTCCGTGTCTACCACATACTGTGAAAGTAACATGCTTGCTTATTGTCAAAATCTGTCCAAAGTTCTCTCACAGGTGCAGAGTGTGGTGAAAGAGGTCCTGCCACGCCCAGCATCAGATCTGCTTCACTCCTTGGTTCCGGGAGACTGGATCTTGGTTCGAGAGACGAGGAGAAAGCACTGGCGGTCTAAAAGGTGGCTGGGTCCCTTCCAGGTCCTGTTGGTCACTCATACAGCCGTGAAGGTCGCTGAAAGGTCCACGTGGATTCACGCGTCCCACTGTAGAAGGTTTCAAAGTACCCCAACTCCAGCTGACCTCTCAACCACAGGGCAGAATAATCCCTGAGGTCAGCCCCGTGCGAGATGGTCCATTCTCCACGGGACAACATGAAGTACACCCAGACTGCCGTGAGGGGATGGTCGTGCGTCATCCTCTTCATCCTTATCACCTCCCTCCTCTGGTACCTGGATCCAACCGGACCTCACCTGACACAACGCACCCCAGCTTCGTCCCAACCCGCCAGACGACTGCAGGGGACAGAAGCACCCTCCTTCAGGAGGCACCGCCGAGATAACCACATCCTTCAGCATCATGATCACACTGAGAATCTTTGGTGGCAAGTTGCCAATATGTCTGCTCATAAATTGACAAATGACAGTTGCTATGTTTGTGGACTGGTGCCGCATGCCACACCCACTCAATCAGTTTTTATTCCATATCCAGTCCCTTTGAATACCACTTTGTGGACTCTGATCATGGGTAATAGATTACACCCTAGGAACATTACTTGGCCACACCAGCGCCCTCCCCTCTCCTGGAGGAGACCAGCTGAGTTTTCCAGCAACACAAACTCCACTTGTGTTTCATCCAGAACTGTCTTCCGCTTAAGGGATCGTACAAATCCATATTCTTCTCCACCTCTTTGTTTTCAGCGAAATGGGACAGATGCACTATTCTTTTTAGGACACACTCTAGGTTGTCAGCGTATCATTTCAGCCTCATGTATATCCTCACCTTGCCCCAAACGCTCTGACCCGTTCACTTTAAATCCTCGTGATTTATTCCCTGATAGTTCTCCCTCTACAGAGTGGGCCTCAGGAGTTGTTGTGTTTAACCTTACAGCTCTCTTACCTTTTCCTGACCTTCCTATGTACAATAATTCTGTTCTTAACACCATTTGGTCTTATATCCCATCAGATACCGGCTTTGGATGTCCTCAGAACATAGTTTGGACATGTGGCAGACACTCTTATATTTACCTTCCTGTCAATTGGTCTGGAACATGTTATCTGGCTTATCTGCTCCCTGATGTCTCTGCGTTTACTCTAACCCCAAATGGTACATTGCGGCCTTTTCCTGAACCCTTTCATCACCCCCATCGTGTTAAACGCGGTATCTTCTCTCCACAGATGAAAGGATTTAGGATGGCTTTGCCCTGGTGGGGGTTGGGGAACTAGCATGGACTGTGGAAGATCTATCAATCTCTTTGGAAAATTTAACCTCTTTATGTGTGATTAATATGTTGCATTTTAATCAAAGGGGTGGATTGTAATGGAAAATTTATTCATATACCCTTATAGTTTGTAGGTTACACTTTGTATGTCTGTGTATTTAGATAAGAACTCCTTCTCACACCTTCCCCCCTCTCTCATCCCCTCAACAGATGTTGAGAGTTTAATGAGCTTCCTCCTTTGCACCCTTCACTCCGTAACATTTGTTAACAGCTATGTGAGAAATTTAAAACAATGACCTCCTACTGTGATGTTATCAGCTCATGCCTGGTATATTAACCAAGCTCACTTGTATCTGGCAGACTCTCGCAGACAAACTCCTTTGACTGTGTGACTCTCATTGCCGGCCGGCTCTTAATAAAACTACTTTGTTCGATTCTCACTTAGTGTGTGATCTTTGATAACTAAAAATTCCACAACAGTATAGACACACACACAACATACAAGCATCCCTGTCTCACACCCCAGCACCTCCCCCTATAATCCCCCGAATCCCACTCAGCCCTCCTTCAAACCCCTACACTCCCCCTGCCCCCGGGCCATACCCTTGGTCCCAGGGCGTCAACCAGACACCAGGGCATGCACCAACCCATACCACGGCAGCACATCCGGGCAGGCCCAGACCCCTGGCACATACGGACCCCACCACCCCGGAGGGAGGAGGACCACTCCCGGGCACCAGAGCCCAGAACCCCTGCCTAGCCCGCCCCGGAATAGCCCGGCCGCCCGGCCCAGGACCAACGCCCACCAACCCAGGCGCCACTAGTGGCCTCACCGCCCGCCACGAGGCAACTCCAACCACTGGCCCCCACAGCCCCACGAGGCCAGACCCAGAGCCACCCCTATCGCAGAGCAGCCCGGTCCCACACCACGGGCAACCACAAAGAACCCGCAACCACCAGTCACTCCCGGCCATTTCCCAAACCCCCATAGCAACGAGGTCACAGTTGTCCACCTTCGCTCCTCATCATGATGTTTGCTGGCGCTATGTTCTCCGTCCTTCATAGACTGTATAAAAGAACCGTCCGAGGGGGAGGGGGGAAGAACGCTCCCCGTGTTTTTCTCTTTTGACTGCAGTTCTATCTATCTATCTATCTATCTATCTATCTATCTATCTATCTATCTATCTATCTATCTATCTATCTATCTATCTATCTATCTATCTATCTATAAATGTTTAAATGCCACTGGCAGTTTGTCTGGACAAGCTGATGTGAGTCCTCAGATCTAAGAGTTCTGCTTGGTTTATATTCTCTGAATATATCACAGAAGTCACATCACAAATCTGCTGTTTCTGAATATTTACTGTGTTGTTGTCTTTTCCTTTTTTATTGTAAATGAAAATGACAACGAAACAACACTATCACTTTAAATATATGAACGAATTAAGCAAAGTAATGCAACGAAGGGTGGGACGTTACCGTACGGGTCAGGTCCATTTTATATCCAACATCGTCGGGTATCATCAATTGGGCATCATTTTATCGGTTCAGAGTGGGCAAGTATTTCAAAATTGATAAACATTTGTCAAAGCAGCCAGTACATCCCTAAATACTCCCCTGTGCATACGTGTCACTTCAGGGCCACACACCGGTCACACTTGAGTGTGATGAAGGTCGCATTGAAATGATAATGTGACTGACCACACACACACACAAAAAATCCGATTTCATCAAAAAATCGGATATGAGCATTAAGACCTGCAGTGTGAACGTAGTCTTAGTCTTGGTTAAAAGTATAGCAGCAGCGTCTGGATGAGCTGCAGATGTTTAATGCGCTTTTTAGGAAGTCCTATTAAAAGACCATTACAGTAATCCAGCCTACTGGAGATGAATGCATGGATGAGTTTCTCCGTGTTATTCTGGGAAATTAAACTTCTAATTCTATTGATGTTTCTGAATTGGTAAAAAGCTGTCTTAGTGACAGCTATTATGGTTCCTGTACAAATTTGCAAGAATAATTTTCAAGATTCTGCAACTCAGTCATTGAAAGAGATAAGTTACTTTACATTTGAGATTCTTTGGAGCTCAACAGGAGTGTTCAGGGTGTGTTGGATAATTTATGACTTTGTTTGCTTTTGTTGAGGTAGTAGAAACTGTACAGAGAGGCTGCAGCTGGTGATCCTCTGAGCCGTGTTGATGAACCTCTGGGGATACCAGTACTTAGGATAAGAGCTACAGGAGAAGTGGAGGCTTATGCTCATCGTCTGGGAGTGATCTGTCTTAAAGTCCATGTAGTCCATCTGCAGATTGAGTGCGATTGTACAGGTCTGACAGTGTGGATACCAGTCTGTGAGAGAGGATGGTGCTGAAAGCTGAACTGAAATTTATTAAAAGTAGTCTGGTGTAGCTTCCCTGCTGCTCCAGATGGGTAAGAGCAAGCTGTGGCTATGGGACTTCTCTTGACATCCAGGGCTTTTTACTTGGATAAGTCCAGATGCTTATGTAGAAGTGATGAACAGCTGAACAATGTCCATGCAATGTGTAATGTAAACCCCAGACAGATGAATTCTACTCCTGGTCTTGGTGTTCAAAAACATCTCAACTTCTTCACTCAAAGCAGTCCTGCAGGCAGCTGTGTGAAGGCAACCCTCAGGCCATGATTTAACAGTTTTGAATGTGGTCAAGATCCCTTTTCCTGAAGCTGGTGTATGCTGGAATTATAGAGAAACATAGACTGGTCCAGGCGTAGTAATGGCTTAGGTATGAAGCCCTGCCTGCTGTTACAATTGGACTTGTCAAATGTCCACTCCCATAATAACAAGGAATTTCCCAGAAGAAAAGCTAATCATTAAGAAGTGCCAGTATTGCCTAAATTTACTCAAATGGTGACTGATAACAGAAGATGTTTTTAGATAGAGTGAAATGACAGTTCATTGTCTTGCAGGTGAACCAACTCATTTTCTCAGATTATGGAAACTACCACCAGAGCCTCCTGTGAAGTGATTCTCCCTGAGTGCAACAGGAGTTCAAGTCATGAGGTCAATACATCTGAGTCAGCTGTATGAATTTAAATTTAGGTGGCAGCTAGATGTGGAGAGTATGTCACCTGCAAAAGAAACAGCAGGCATACCAACACATAACTTTGAATGCTGTTTGTGCATATGCAGTCCTGGCAGTGGGAGACAGAAACAGGCTGGGCAACAGGATGTGGGCAGGCCCTATCTATCAAATGAGCTTTGACTTAATAAAAATGACAATTTCCAGTTCAATAATCCAGTATTTGGCCCATACAGAATTAGATCTTGTCGATATCAGTGATATTTAATTTACAAATAGCAAAGTCAGTCTTGTAATCTCTACCAATAATCATAGTTAACTGATAAAAACATAATCTCCTCTCAAAAACCTTCGGTTTATCATGCGATTTAATCCACTTTAAAGCATTCACTGATTAACTACTTCAGTCCCATCAAAATTCCTGGAAGCAGCTCAACACTCAGACGTCATAACAAAGCCTCTGTTGGTGTGGTCATATGACTTTTGTCTTGCTGAATGAACATATCAGAACAATGCTCACAACACTTCCATGCCACATGCTCGACAGCCTCGAGCGTAACATCACTTGTAAACCATAGGTTTTAGAGAGGTGGTTTGCTAGAGATCATTTCAATATGAAAACAGATTGTAGGAAAGCATTACATTAGAAAGATAGATTAGATTAAACTTGGTTTAGATAGGTATTCACACTCAATGATAAACACACACCTTAATCCATGATCGTGATCCATGATCATGACCAAATCATCAGGACTAAAAAAATCCCACAGCCATTGAACTAACGGAACCCTGAAACACTTTCGACATACAAGATGACAAGCTGAAAATGTTCTCATCTTTATCCTCTATTCAAGACAAAAGCTTGGACAGGATGCCATTGCCAGGGTAACTGCTGAATGTGCTGGGAATGTAAGAATAGAGCAGTTCAACATCACAGGTAGGCTTTATTTTATTTTCTTATAAATTGTCTTTTATATAGCTTTGCAAAAAGCAAACTTTAAAAGTTAATCATATCACCTTTACCAGGAAGCATCAAAGGAAATGTCTGGGTCTGCAGATGCAGAGGACCATGACAACCTGTGGGACCTTCTGGACAGCAGATTTGGTTTGTATTAGCCTCTAATCACCAATTCAGGGTAAACTCTCCAAAGCTGGAGAGGTAGTGTGCCAGAAGAGGACCAGACTGAAGCCAAACATAAATGAAAACAAACTATAAAAAAAAAAAAATCTATTGGACTTTACAAGTACAAGTTGCACAAGTACTTGTCTGAACTTTTATAATAATGCAACAATCAGTAATACAGTAACAATCATTGTCCCAGTTTCATAAGCACCCTTTCCTGCTACTTTTTTCCCCATTTAAAATCACTGGGTTTAACATTTCACTGACTTAAACACTGACAGATAAAAACAGCAAAGATAAGACAAGAGCTGCATGATACTAATGAGGTGATGAAGCCTTGTCAACACTTCTCCTCAAATGCATCACACACAGACAGCCAGCAGACATAGGTCTTTTTGAATGCATCAATGTTTTAACACAATAAGTTGATCTCACGACAGTTGTGTTAAACTGACTTGGTGTTATACGAGGATTCGGTTTCACCATCCCTAGGTTGAGTTGCTACGCCACTGGATGCAAAATCGGCTGTTGCGCTTCAGACTCTCAGATCAGCCTCTCTCGGTAATGCATCACCTCACTCCAACCAAGGTAGCCTTCACCCTACCACTTCTTTGGCTCCACTTACAGTATATCTTGCACAGGCCTCACACCCATCCTTACTTAGGCTGATTAGGTTGTGAGAGTCTGCTCTTAAAGCCTTTTAAGGGGTGTTTGTAAAAGACTTAGACTAAAGATTCAAATTCCAAAAAGATACAATACCATGCACTTTAAAATCGACAAATGTCTATGCAATAAATAAATAAAAACATTCATTTTCTAGCCTCATTCACTTTGGGACCAGCATTGTAGAAAAAATTACCAAGAGTCTGGAATGACTAAAAGTATATAAGGTTTATTTACAGGAGAAGTATTGAATAAAGAATTACTTGATAGCAATGAGAGGAGTGGGTGTGTCTTTTCCAAGGAAATTAGAGCGATTCCGGACAGTTATTGTGTATTTTACTGTTCAAGTCATTAAGGCAAGAAGGCACACAAATGTTTCCCGTGAGGAAACATCAGCGAACAGCCTGGACGTGTGCAATCAGTGCTGACTTACCCCAAATTTCCACCTGGTACGTGATGTAGTGCCGTACTGGTGCTTCTCTACGTCACAAGAAACCTCCCCTCTCAGCCCCTCCCTCCAGATGCAGATGGGGGTTTTCCCGCCTTGCAGGCATAGAAAACCACGCCCACCAACACATATGAATGGTGAAATGGTGTAGATTTGTTAGTTTCAGACTTCTATTCTTTCACAGGGTTTCTGATGAAATATTCCTGCAATGGGACCGATTTGTGCTTTTGAAGGTTGTAAAAGTAACATCAGACTTTATTCTTTACCTGCTGATCCTCATCTGGTGACAGACAGCAGCTTAAAATGTAGCAGGGGTAACTTACAGCAGCACTTCCTGCAGCTGCCACAACCTCCCATGCGTCTCCACAGCTTTGCATAGCTTCTGACAAGCCAGCGTAACAGCGCCAGGGCTTGAATTACACTGGGGCTTTCGGGGAAGTTTGGGGGGAGTTCGACAGAGAGTTCTTTAACCACAAAAAGAAGCACATCAGGTGGTTGTATGGACACTCACAGCACACAACAGAAAAACACTGCTGCTGTCCACGGCGCTGAAGGAAACAGAACAGATCATCCACATCGTTTGGAAGATTTTTAGGGCACAGTTGAATTTCTTTAGGGGAGCACCTTTGCCTTTCAAGGGAGCCAAGCTCCCCTTAGTTCCCCCGTAATTCGAACTCCGCTAACGGCTCAGACTGATACTGTTCAGGGCCACCTTGTTCTTGTGTAGCTTGTGTAGGGGATTCTGGAGGGGAAAAGTCTTCCATCTCAAAGACCGCTCTGTGGCGTAGGTGCTTTGTGAATCTCGCTTTCCATCTATCTAGTGGCTGCTCAGCTGCTGTCTGTCAATCATTTCATGTATACTGATCCGCCCAGTCTCTGCTCCCTAATTCCCCTTAACATCTCCCACCCCAACCCTTGCAGTTTCAGGCATTTTTCAAATTTGGCAGTGGATGGAGTTATGCAAAAAGTAGGGGGTGGAGTTACACTTTAACTTTGGTTTTATAAATGGACAGGAATCAGCTAGAATGCATCATTTATGGTGTGAAACAGCAAATCAAAGCATAAAACTAAGCGTCCACAGCTTTTTGGTAGTTGCATGAAGGGGGTCCTCAGGGAAAACAGGTTAGGAATCACACTATTTATAATGTATTTCAATTAGAAGAGGTTATCATGTAATATATAGTGGGACATTTTCAAGTATGTAGCATTTCACATTTAACATTTAGAAATAATCAGAAAAAAAAAGAAAATTAACCAAAACACTGAAGCAAAAGTTAAAACAAGTAAACTAGTTAAAAAAAAAAAAAAAAAGCCTCCCAAAGGTTAAAGGAAGCAGCCAGGTGAAGAAATTAGAGGAAGATGAGATTTCCTGGCAGACAGAGAAAATGGCAGATTGGTCTGGAAGTGCATAATAATGTGCATGTGTAAAGACTGAAGAAATGTGTTCATGGAAAGCGGATGCGTGAAGAGAGATTGGAAGGGTCAGGTGATAAACTGGGGTGGGGGAATGGCAGGTGGTGGGGGGCTGTGCCTGAAATAATCACGGAGTCAGTTTGTGGAAATGGAGCCAATCCAATGGTATAAATGACATGATAAGAAACCTGACAGATTTATCATATCTTGACTCATGCAGGTACATGGGATGTCAGACAGTTGGTTGTTGTCAGCTGGTATACCCCCATTAATTACGTCCAGGCAACTGTTCAGCAGCAGATTGCTCAGGGGGTTGCCAGTTTTTCTGCTATCATGGCTGTTCATGATCCAGGTAGTAATCAGTCACAATCATTCTGCAGACGTGTTGACGATGCTAGTTGATTTCAAGTTGTTCAAGTTCATCAGATTTTCTTTAGTCTACACTTTACAAAAACTAAAATTAAGCTGTGTTTGCAGTACTTCAGTTCCTGAACTCACTGAGCTGAAGATAATTTTACAAGGAGACAGCATGACTAAAGTTGCTATTCCCCTCTACCCCAAATCTTCTTTTTTAATAAAGCTGTTCACACTTCAGAGCATGTCTTTATTTCAATATCTGCCGATTTATGTCAACAGCTGTCTGTTTGTCTGGGAAGTTCATGTTTAATTGAAGCTGACAACCCGAGGCATTTATTAATAATCAGTAAGAAAAGGGGTACAAACACTGCACCTTCTGCCTAAACTTTGTTCGGTTATTTAAATTTTTTTTCACATTTCTTGACCCACTTTAAAAAAAGATGCAAGAGGGAGACATATAATTGGCTGCACAAAAGTAGGTCACCCACTGAGCTTTGAAGAGTCAATTTGTGGTGTTTTTGGAGCTCATGAGTAGTAGCATCTCTTCAGTATTAACCTTCTAGATGTTCACCCACTCCCTTTGGCTTTGATAAGGCTGTGTTTTGAAAAGAGAAAGTATTCAGCAGTGTGCACAGCGTCAAAAAGATATCAAGTGCAGAAGTCTCACTGGAAATGGACTCCCTGCAAGAGGGATGCATTTTAACTTGGAAAAGATTGTGGAGAAAAAGTGTGACATTATTCTGTGTGGGGTAACCGATTAGCGTCAATGATTTGCCAACATGTCTGGCTGGGAAAAAAAAAATAAAAATGTAATGGTGCAGTAGTGTAATTTAAATCTGTTCTCTACCTCCCACAGGAAGGATTTGCCTAATAAGAGTTCCACCTGCAAGATGCAGCTGAGAGACATTTAAATTTAACTCAGTACTATTTGTTGTCTTTTTTTCTAACTCATTTTCCTTCAAATGAGTTATCTTTTGTAATCGTTGAGGTCATGATAGGAATTTGTAAAAAAAAAAAAAACACCAGCAGCCAAATCTGACTGTAGTTATTCTCTGATTTTGCAGCATTACCAAAAAAAAAACAAAAAAAAAAAAAAAACAGCTGCTGTGTCCTGCGGCAGAGTTTGTTCAGAGAGATTATACAGTGCACCTCTCTGGCACTTGACAGGGCTTTGTAGTCTCCCACACATTTCTAGATGATATGGCAGACTTACTAATCTGACATGGTGTACACCCCTGTCACCTGATCAGCAGCAGAATCCTGATAATAAAAAGACAGCCTTTCAGTGTGAGGCAGACAGACAGTAAAACAGAGAATACATTTGAGAAGGGAGGGCAGAAAAGTGGAATGAATCCCCAGACAGATGGTTCATGCATGATAGATGAGCAACGCAAGGCAATAAATTTTACACTTGGAGCTGGCTTAGACGAAGTGAAACTTGGACTTTTCAGTTAAGTGATAAACCATATGTTTATCTTCACTTACAAGCCCTTATGAACTTTATACACATTATACACAACATGATGTACTCTGCAGTGCACAAAATGGAGTTCTTACTAGAGGAGATGATTAAGGCATTTTAAGATAGGAGCATCACAATTTATTCGTTTTATTTTATTTGTTCTTGGAGAGGCTGGCATTCAGTTGCTTCTTTTGCAGAGCAATATACAATATCTGATCTGACCTCTATGGCACCCCTGAAATTTTGTTACAGGATTTGTTTTCCTTCATTAATGGATTTTAATTAAATTTGATACAAATTACATGATCTATCAGTAGTCAGTACTTACCCCAATTTCTGTGGTCGGAAGCTTAAACACCACTTAGATCCCTGGTAACTCACAGTTTGTAGCTACTTATGTATTTCCTTCAAAGACCATGCTTTGCAATGTTCAAACAATTGTAACTACACTGCAACTGATTTATTTCAAGGACTGGTTGTGGTTGTTTTCTTGGCTTATTTTACATCCAAGGCTAACAGTTATGACTAAACACAGGCCAAAGCAGTGTAAGGCCAAAATACAAAAAAGTCTGTTTTTTTTGTTTTTGTTTTCTGTTGATGCATATGTAGTAGGACTAAGGCCTTGACCAGTATAGCTTGGAAATAAATGAATTTTGGAAAACATATCCTGGCTGGGTTTTTTGTGGAGTCTTCAGCTGGTCTTCTACTCTGGTACATTCACTGTCTTCTACTCTGGTCCATTCACCGTCTTCTATTCTGGTCCCCTCTACATCCTTCCTTTGTCTGGTCAACTTACTCCCCTTCAAAGGACCCATCCACATCCCCACCATCCATCCCTGCCGCAACAGCGTCCCTGGACATCCTTTGTGAGAGAGGGTGGTAGGACAGTCTGAGTGCACTCAGTTTAGTTTCATTAATTCATTTTCTTTCTTCTTTTTGTTGAACTTTGAACACATTTTTTGTTGTTGTTTCCTTTTATTTATACTTTCTATATTTCCCTGAGATCTCAGAGGGTTGATTTGTCATGTTCAAGATTGTTAAGTGGTGAAAATTGGTAAACGAACCCAGGGGCAACCCTGGGCCATATATATCATTTTGTGGCCATTGTCACTGACATTTTATTTGTTTGTAATACATTCTCCTTACTTTTTTTTTACCCTTAATTGGTGGTTTTTGTGTTATTTGGGGTGGTTATCACAGGTTTACTTTAACAGTTGAGACAGGTAAACAGCAGCCAATCTCGTCATTGAACCTAGATTAGAAGTCACCCCCTTGCTCTAATCGATAATTATCACTTTACAAGAGTGACAGAGGCAAGGGGGGGCTACACAGTGATTAAATTTGGGGGAAATCTGGATCGCTGTTTGGATCCAGGGATTTTTTTTAAAAGGATTCTTTACTATGGGGATACAGGAATATTGTTCACAATCATTGGCAATTAATAAATAAATTAGTAAGTAAGTAAGTAAATAATTCAATGGTTTGGCAGAGGTCTGTGCTCATGCTTTTGGTCTGATTATTTCATTGTTTTAACAGTGCTTTTTGGAATCAGTATATTTGCCTGCTAGACCCACTCTGTTTAATTTCCTAACATAGAGGGTTTGCAGGTTTTTGTGAATGGACAAATGTCCAGGAGGACATTATCAAACGCTGGCTAACCTCAGGATTGTGCATTGTCTCCACTTCTGTTTATTGTGTACACTGAGAGCTGTAGAACTTCTTCAAAGGACAGGTTTATTGTGACGTTTTCTGATGACACTGTGCTTTTATCCCTTTCTCAGGGCTCAGAGTCTGAACATGGTCCTGCCTCATCACATTTTGTCAGCTGGTGTGATGACAATTATCGCGACTTGAATGTTTCAAAAACTAAAGACATGATAATTGATTTTAGACGCAACAATAACGACAAAGTGAATTCATGTGAAAAATATCCAAATTGAGGTTTCATACAAATAACTTGGCTGTTTTTGACTGTAAGCTCAGGTTTGATGTCAAAACTAAGTCTGTGGTTAAGAGCTGCCACCAGATAATCCACCTGATAAGGAGACTGAACTCTTTTAATGTCAGTAAGACCATTTTAAAGAACGTTTATTATCCATTTGCTGAAAGTATCTTAACATTTTCCTTTATCTGTTGGCTCAGTGGTTTAACTCTGAAGGGAAGGAACAGCCTGTTCTCCATGGTTAAAACTTGTTCTAAGATTACTGGAGTCAGACAAAGAGATTTGTATTCCGTCTGGGAGCTTCAGATTATTAAGAAAGCAAAGACCATCATCAGTAATCCTCACCTTGTGTTGTCAAATCAATTTGCTTTGATGCCATCAGGCCAGTGCTACCATGCTCAAAGGAGAACAAACAGATATTCAAAATCTTCCTTCACATTTCTAAACTGTGTACTGATTATGTTTGACACATTTCACTTTAAATGCAGACTGGTGTCTGCGTTTAGCTGCAAATTATCTGCCTGTATGGGATAAATACAGTTTTCTGAATCTGAATCTAATTGGAACCAAATTTTTAAGGAAATGCATTTGTGGGATGAGCAGCAGAGCTGAGTCTGTGGGCTGTGCTCATGAAAAAAAAAATTTCTCTAGCATGGCCCTGTTTCACAGTTTTATTCATGGGAATTTCCCTCCCAGAGTGGAATTTATATGTATTTGCATGGAAGTCCTGAGGAAGACAATACCAGAACACTGAATGCCAAGTAACATTATTCTGAATTTCCTTCAAGAAATCAAAGTGCAGCTGGATGGTTCAGCTACAATAATTATTGGAGGAAAATTATTCTAGTTGAAATAATAATTGTGATATCAGTCATTATCTAATTGGCACTACTTTTTATTGCTGTAATATAGTGATTAACAAAAGCACAAACACAGGTGTCTAACGTTTCCTTTTCAGTTTCTATTTATTTATTATTCATTTTTTATTCTTGCTGTTGCTGTTTAATGAAGAAACTGTTGCTGACATAGTTTGGATTTCACTGTCCACATTTTCACTGAGCAATGATCCTGGTTTCAAAATGACTGAGGAAATTGTTGCCATGGAGAATGTTTCCAAATAATCAGGATACTCTTAATAATTCATGCAGATATTTTAGGCTCATACAGGCGGTTCTCAAGCCTTCATTTTAAGACCTGCAGCCTTTTGCAGACATTGAAAGATCAAGAGTCAAATATTTTAAATAGAGTTTTTGCTGTAAGGCACAGTAAAGTTAATGAAAAATAATATGTATTGTTTTTAATACAGCAATTTAAAGTTAATTTTCTTAACAGTCATTTGGCTCCATGTTGTCCATTTTTGGGTTTCTTAAGCTAAATGATCAGTTAAACCATTTTATTACAGAGCCAAACGGCACAGATCAAACATTTTCTTCAACTTGGGTAAGCACAGTCAGTAGTTACCTGCTCTTGATTTTTCTGCTTGTTTGCAGCTTCACAGCAGCTTGTGCTAGTCCTGCTAAACTGGCCTTGCTGAGATTAGCTGGCACACTGTGTTCATAGATCATGCTAATGATAATGTATTGACTGGAGTACTGGCAACTCCAACTGATGTTTTTTATACTGGATTGTGGCTTCACGCTAATGTGGTTAGGCTTTTTTTCTGGCCTACGGTGATCACAACAGCTGCAGCCATAATGACGGCCCCAATCACCACAGTTTTAATTATAGAAACACCCAGGCCCTGGACAGTCACAGCCTTGAGACTACAACCATAGAGAAAGCTGCCACTACCCAAAGCACAGCAGCAGCCCGTTGTAACACGGCACAAATCTAACTAGTCTGTGTGAATCATTTTAATGTTAGCTTTAAGGATGGTGTCTTTTTATTTATGTATTTATTTTTTTTAAAGCAAAGCTAGACAGAAAACAGCAGCTTTAGCTCTACTGAGATGTGGATCACTGGGATGCAACTGTGTTGCCATGTTACACAGTCAGTCACCATAACGACCTTGCACCATTGCGTTCTTATTCAGTTATAATTTAGCCACTTCCTGACAAGTCCATAACATTCTTACTAAAAAGCTAAATCCATGTTGACCAGCTTGAAGATAAAAAGGTGAAATATTGTACTTGATCTTTTGACACTACATTGCTGTAGTAAGCTCTTCTGTAAATCTGCCTACCTGCTACTTTGCTTCCTCTGATTAAGATGTTATGTAGGGAGGACAAGCTGTTATTTAAATGTGCTTGACGTGCATAATATGCTAAAGGTCAGAGTAAGGCCATGTATTTCTTCATCCCCCCCAAGAATTCAAATGCTTACAGGTCTTCTTTTTTTTTCTTTGCCTACTGCATGCTCTTGGCTCATTAAGATGGTCTCTGAAGCTGTAGGCATAAATATAAAAGGTTTCTTTATCTCAGAAGACCCTTACAGCTGACACAAGCCAACATGTTGTATATGGAAATGCAGTCAGAGAGCTGGATCAGAATTATAATACCTAGGATACAGCTACTAGACTTAATCTCTGCTATTTATGATCTGATTTTTTTTAGCTCAGCAAAAAGTTGTGTTTGGTCGTCCAATGCTAAGTTATTTAGCATATAATAGATTCAGAATCGTATAATATTTGGTGTATTTATCTGGAATATCTTTACCTTTTTTAACTTCAGGAAAAATATGTGAAATTAATTTTTGTTTGATTGGGTTTTGCAATTATTCATCCACCATTCTCGCACCTTGTGTAAATTCAGAAATGAGCTGCATTCCTAAGAAGAAAAAGAAATATGAGACAATCAGTTACATTAATTCTGTGTGTTGATGGCATCAAATGGGTCGGCACCATTTACCGCCTGGGCGACCGAGCGGCAAGACGAGCAGGTGGGGTTTTCAGGCCATTTAAAATGTTGATCAGCCAACATGATGAGGACGCTTGTTTAAACCATGAAGGCAAGAAACAAATCAGAGTTAGATTAGAAGATTAGAAAATATTCCATCTGGATAAATAATGACGATTTGAGGCCTTCATTTAAGTTAAGTAGATAACTGTGCATTAAAATGACTCCTCAAACAAATTCTGCTTTTATCTCGGTTCTGGGGGAGGCAGCAGGTCTCGAGACCTGTGGTTCATCTGATGTTGTTTGTTACGGCTCATCCTAACAGATAACATCAGATGAACAGAACATGTGTTATGGTTCATCTGATGTTTTTTCACCCAGTTTAAGTCCCAGTAAGTGTTTGATTTAAGACCTACTTTCTTTTTCATGTGATTGTATTCATATCTTTTAGACGTGTTCTGGTAAACATTGAAAAAATAGGTAATGCTGTGGGTCTTAAGGTTATGGGCTATTTATTTATAGTTGGGGGCAAAAGTATTTAAGCTACTATATTTACCAAATCTGTCATATTTCTCATACTCTACATGACTATAACTGGATATGAATACTTGTCTAAACAACTATTAAATTAGTATTTTTTTAGTCTTTATTTCTTTGTATGATGCATTCATGTTGACAGCTCAGTGGCAGAAAAATGGATGGATTCTCCCTCAAACTGACACTTTATGCAAAACTGCGTCCTAATTACAGTTCTTCATGCATGTGGAGCAGAAAGCCCCCAAACGCAGGATAGCAGACACTGGAGAAGCATGTAAATAATTCCAGTTTAGCTGCGACATCATCCATCAGTCAGTGCCTTTCTACTTAGCTGTTACACCCACATTATGTAATTCTTTTTGTGCCAGTAGAATAATGTTTTATTGATTTGTTAGAAATTTATTTCCTCTAAGATTTATCAGTGCTTGAGTCTTACTTCGGAGCTGTGAGCAGCCCAACTCTCCATCACCTCACTAATACAGACTGACTCTCGCTCACATTTGTATTAAAAACAAATTAGTCATTGCCTCACTTAGCTCATGTGGGAATAACATGTTTCTTTTTTATTAATTGTTTTTTTTTTTTTACTTTAAAACTTTATAAAAGTGAAAGCTATAGCATGATTCAGAATTTGAGTTATATCCCTAAAGTAGAGCTTGAAGTTAAGCAACATTCTCTAACATTAGTCAAGGCCTTCTTATATAAAACACAAAGGTTTATTTATTTATTTAATTATTTATTTATGAGAAAAACGATGCTATTAGCATCTTAGAAGCAGCTATTTGCAGCTGGGATGGAGTAGCTAATGTTGCTATTTTCATCCAGGCCATAACAGAAACAAGTTGGTTAAGGTATATTATTTATGTTTACATGAAACAGCTTCCAGTATACAACTGCATTTTGGAATTTATCTGACAGATTTTACACAATCCATTAGAAACTAAAGTAATTTAAGCACCTTAATTAAAGGAAATCCACTGAAACTATTAGCTATATTCAGGGAATTATAACCTTTATGGAGATAATCACTAAGACCTAAATTAACCCCTTTTTTTAAATTTAAAACTGAAAGCAGTTTTATTAGATACACAGTGCAAAATATAGAAAAGAAAAATGTTGCACTTAAAATTAACATTATAGGGACTTTAATGTGCCGTATCTTAAGCAGTTGTATTTCTCTGCACACAGAGACGAGTGCAACCATGAGATAAATTAACATCTCACGTTCTCTGTTTTTTTTTACTTTCTGTCTGGCTTTCTGTCAGCTAAGTGGCATATTTTAAGCATCTACTTTAGTCTTATTTT
This sequence comes from Melanotaenia boesemani, assembly GCF_017639745.1. NCBI lineage: Eukaryota > Metazoa > Chordata > Actinopteri > Atheriniformes > Melanotaeniidae > Melanotaenia > Melanotaenia boesemani. The sequence continues at coordinate 7,777,756 of NC_055697.1, forward strand.
CTTCCCAACTAAACCCCACAAGTAGGGCTGGGCAATATATTAAATATGCCCTACACATATAAAATGGCTATAGGGCATAACATCGAATACAAACTGTCACTTCGTCATTTAGCTTCTCTCACTTACAGCAGACAGATGGCTCACTTTCTGCCCTACCAGAAATACTCCATGGAGACAAGTATGCAGCTAGCTATATAGCTAGTTTACAAGCGTTAAGGGATGGAAGCTGAATGTGAGACATCTATTTTAGGCCGTAATACGTCTTAGATATTACAGTTATGAAGAGATTGTTCAGCTGTGAGTGTTTCCCGATGGCCATGAAGTTCTCAGTACACCAGAGCAGGAAATCTCTTTTACCTGCTTCTCCTCCAGCTGCTCTTATTATTAAGAAAGAGTTGATCTTAAATCAGTAGGTAGGCAGTGGGCCGAGGCCGATGTGCTTGTATAGACTCTACATGTTAATAAACAAATTCTGCAAGATTTAATAATCCATGTATTTACATATCTATAAATGCATACAGATGTGGACACATTCATCTAGATAAAATTACGATTGATCATATATCATCAAATATAATTAAAGGTATAGTATGTAATATGGAACTTCAGTACAGTAAATTCTATCACAGGAAAACATTACCAATTTTTTTTTATGAGGCAAATTGAGGCTGAGGGGGGTGGCACATGGAATTGGGAAAATGTAGTAGAGGAACTAATGTTTTGAAAACTCAGGCTCTTGGAAACATTCTGGTCCACACTCCAGACCCGACCCGTTAATATAACCTGTGACCTGAACCATCACCGCACAGAACACAGTAATGGGAGGTGGCTTTTTACCAGCTCAACATGTTCTTAACGTACATGCATCCTATCACACTTAATTAGATTATCTTTCTGAAATATTGCTGCTCATGACGACATTATTTTGAACCGAGTTTGCTTTTCAAAAACAAAACAACCACAGTTCCTGGTTTAAACTGTGTTCTCTGTACCTGAATCACAAACACAGCCCCCAAACAAGGCAACAAGCCTCCTGCACTTGGAATACTGTTGTTTTAAATATCTGAAGCACAAAACTGTTATTTAATACCTATATAAAAAAATAAATAAATAATAATCTCATCCGTGATCTGCTCACACCAGTGAAATTTTGATTATGTATAAATATAAGAGTCTTGCAGCTTTTGCCTTTTTTGTACTTACCAGTCTTCATTACTAAAACAATAAGCAACATCAGCCCATTCAGCAATTAACTAGTAATACTTGTGTTTTGTTGTTTTTTATTTATTTATTTGACCATTGTAGTCATTTTTCTTTTATAATAATAATAATATGAGAATTTGTCAACCAGTTTTACTGACTTCTTCACATGGTTCCATCAGCCATAATTTGAATTATAACAATGGAGCAACAATGAATTAATGCATTGTCTGGGTTTCTGGTTTTACTTTGTGTTACATTCAGTTCTGCTGGCTGAGTTATGTGTTTTCTTCCATCATGGGTTTCAGTTTTCTATTCTATGTTTTATTTTGTGCACCAGTGTCTAGTCTCGTTTCAGATATCTTCACTTCCTGCTCTCCTGTAATCAGCACCTGCCTGACCTAATGTCTTCCCCTGTCTGAGTGTGCATATAAACTCTTTCCCTGCCTTGTGTGTCCATGGATCCAGCATTTTTCTTTTCCTCTGCTGCTAATGAAGCAAGGCCTGTGAGCTAGGTCAGGAAGACAACTTGAGCTGCTGTGCTGCATACCATGTGATCTGCTTCAGATGTTGCATGGGAAACGAATCCATCCAATCTGGGCGGTCTGTTTAAGCTGCACACTTCCTCCCTTGCTGTTTATACCACTGCACAGTACCTGCTTTTGTTTTAAGTCCCGCCAACACCTTAGCATCCACCTGTAGGCTCTGGATAAAAAAGAGAATATAGTTCAGCATTTACTCTAATATTTAATTAAAAAAACATGCATGTGCAAGTAGTGATGGAATCAAATCCTAATTGCCAAACTTATGCTTGATAAAGCTTTTATCCATGGACTTGAGAATTATCTGACTGACAGTGTTGAGGACCTGCATGCCTTGTGTTATTTGCTGTCTGCCCAGCCCACCTGGGAAATCTTTTAATTGCCTGTTTTTACCACTTGGGTCCCACTTTTTGGTCTCCATTAAGGGCCGGACTGGGACAAAAAGTCAGACCGGGAGACATTCACTCATTCAGGCCACCCCTACTCATATACTGCACACATATGCTCACACCTCTGTGTGCACAACCACAAATCTGTGCACCCACATACGGGTAAGTAATCATCAAAAGCCCATTATTCTATTTCAAATCAAATTTATATTTAACAGCCATGAACACAAAACTAAAGCCACCAGTTCCGTGTTTTTCACTCCCCCACTCATCGTCAGGTTCAGCACAACAGGATTCCTAATGAGCTAAACATACATTTTATTTTTTTGTTCATTTTTCTATGCCAGATTACTATAATAAATTTAATAGAAAATGAAAAGTTGATTCAACTTAAAAAGATAAGACACCTTATCACCTCATCAAGGGTTCCCAAACTTTTTCAGCCCACCTGTAGAGCCACAGAATATGTGGCCAGGGACAGATGTGGACAGTTTATGTGGCCAGGGACAGATGTGGACAGTTTATGTGGACAGACTGTTATAGCCAAGCAGCCAAGGTATTAAAACATTCACCTGTCAGTTTAATACAACACAAATAATTAACTAATTATTTTATTTTATCCAGGTTATACCAGGAAACCCCAAATATGAGCTAGTGTATATAAACGATAGCATATCCATTTGTAGTTGGGTGTTTGGACTGATGTGGTTTAATAATAAAACAACAAACCAGTGCAACATTTCCAGTAGAATGAAGTTTAGACAGGAGGTATCCTCCCAGCTCACTATTACAGCCACATAAAAAGGGCTCATGGAGAATCTCAATGATCATCATGTTATCTTCAGATAAAAGTTTGCCCTCAAACAACACGCTGTTCCCCCTCCTGCATCTGTCATTAAACGTTAACTCAAGTGATGTTGCAGGTAACTGGACACCACTGCCGGTGGGGGATTTGAAAATATCGGAAATTTTCCTGCAAGAGCCTTGTTTTTTTTTTTTTTGTTTTTTTTTTCTCTTTCTCTTTCTGCTCCCCTTTTCCTCTTTTTTTCCGAGTCCATTAGTGGGCTACCAGCACTTCCACGCGCTCTCGTGTTGATTAGTTCTCGTGTTGAAAATAAAACTTGTCTACTAATATTTAATTAAAGGTCAAGTATCTCACCTTGATACCGAATCATTTACTGCTCTCATGTCTCTCTGCAGTGTTTATTTATTCTGTTAGTTTAACATTTTTATGCAGGATTGTTAATTAATATGTATCTCCTACACTTTAATCTTAGCAAGTGAGCTTCAAATGCATTATTTTTTATCAAATTAACCTGAATGAGTGAACTAAATAGAGCTGTTTTGCATTCAAAGTCAGAAGAAATGTATCCTCTCTCCATTCCCATCAATCTGAATAGAAACTCGTGTCACTTCTAAAGGGACCTGTTGTGGTTAAATTAGGACAATTCTGGATGCAAATAATCATTAAGGAACAGGTGATTTAGAACACGTGGGATTTAGCAACAGCTTATTACTTACTAACGTGTGTACAACTGGCCTCTGGACCTTTAATAAAACTGGATTTTTTTGTAATTACAACCATAATTCGGAGAATGATATTTAAGACAGTTTCTAAGAATGATTGATAAATGAGGGCCCCGGGGTGGAGTTTGCATTTCAGTTCCCTCTTGACTGAATTTCATGACACTTTGGTGTTAGAGCTATCCAGCATATTGCTCTATGAAGCACTCTACATCACTTCCTCTGCGTTGTTCTGCACCAGAGTGAACATGAATGCTCACAGTACTCCAAGCAAACAGTATGGGTGTAAACAGACCAGGGATCATTTAAAGCAGATCAAACAGCAACAGTGTGAAAGCACCCTTAGTTTTCTCCAAGCCTCATCAGATTATCTCATGTTTGGCTTTTAAAACACTCAACAGTGCTTAGGCTGTGTGTGATGTTGACCCTTCAGCTAGTTCAGCATCCCTCTCTGTTCCTTTTTACTCCTTATATCAGCTGCTGTAATCTCAGGAAAAACTGAAGCAGCAGCAAAAACTTCTGTATGTTCCAGAAGCTTTTTCAAAAAGTTTTCTTAGTCCCAGGAGATTACCACTCCAAACTTTTCCGTGTCAACTAGCAGTGACAGATACAGTATTCACAGAGTCTGTTTGACTGTGTGCATTCAAATCATCTGTCGTTCTCAGTCACTAAGAATAGTTATTTACACTCTAAACCTTGAACAGGCCTGTTTTGTTTAAATGCTTCTTTTTTCGACTTGGAAATTTTTAACTTTATGTAACAGATGCTGAATGCAGTAACTTTCTATAATATTTCTATTGTTGATTGCAACTTATTTATTCTAGGGTGCTATGTATTCTGTTGAGTAGAGGAGATAAGCATCTGATCTGCAACCTGTCTAAACTATATGCAGCTGTGAGTCTATGCTCCAGCAATGTTTAATTTTGCTTTCTTTAAAAAAGCATTTCAGACTAACTGAAATATATTCAGGGAAGTGTGAAAGCTGGAGATCAAAGACAGCTGGGAAAGGAGTAAATCTGTGGACAGAAGAGGTGCCAGACAGTTCCACTCTGTCACACAGATACAAAGCTGGTGCCAGAACTTGCTTAAATGCAAATGTTGTCCAAACAACAGTCCAGGAAGGACAAACTGAAACCGTCCTGTGGAGCTGATGCTGGCTCTCCCTGAAGCAGTTTTTTTTTTTTTTTTTTTTTTTTGCTGTTGGTATTATTTACATCCACACTCCAGCCTGCTTAACATCGGAGCCAGGTTATATTATTTTACAGCACCTTCATTATCCTCTCCATCCATATCCCCTTCAGAATGTTACCATGGAAACGAAGTACATTGGACATCTTCCAACAGTAAAATGAATTATATTATTTAATTTAGTCTATTTGTCAAACAAAGCAAGCACATTGGCAGTTGACTTACTAGAAAACAGATTTTTTTGTTTTGTTTTTTGTATGTTTTTGGTTGTTCTGGTAGAATAAGGAGATCCATTTCATTTGAATTAGGTGTCTTGCAGGAGGGAAACCTATAAGACAATGGCCACTACAGACTGAAGGTGAGGTACACTGCGATGACATATCCCTTACCTGTTGTTGTCTGTCAGGCAGCATCAGTGTGCGTGTTGAGAATTGCAATGCATGAATATCAAAATGTGCCATAACCATTGGGTAACATGCAGACCTGTCAATGCATATGTAATCTAGCCTCTTGTGGTTAGACATGGGGGAAATATTCAAGCTTGGAAATGTGGAAGTGAAACACCCACACTATATAAAGCATGCAATCAGATGTGCATCAAGCCAATAATAATAAATCTTAATCCTCAATTAGGAAGGCAAAGCTAATTAAAAACCATATTGTAACATTCGCAGCAGGACGGGGTCTCAAGCAGTGGTTGCAGAGAGGAAGGCGTTTAGTTTGGGAACCATAGGGCATCTGATTAGGATGCCTCCCCTTGGAGGTTTTCCAAATAGGTCATGCTGGGAGAATACCCTGGGGCAGACCCAGGACGTGATGGAGGGATTATATATCCCTTCTGTCCTGGGAGCAACTTAGGGTTCCCCAGGAGGAACTAGAAATGCCACTAGGGAGAAGGGTGTCTCAGTCTCCGTCCTGAACCTGTTGCCTCCATGACCCAAGCAAATAAAAATGGATGATTTGTAACTTTTTTTTGCCATGGATTGGTGTTTATAGTTAATACTTCAGCAAAGGCTTTTGCACTTTTCTTGCTTGTTAAAAACCAAGATAAAAAATGACAACTTAAAGATATTTTAATTACACAGATTCCCCAAATTATAAGACCAAAACCAAAGTCATTAATCATTTGAGAAAGAGAATAGCTCTGATATGTGGTGCATGTCCCATTGCCACAGCATCTTGTGTTTTTTTATGTTTTCATTTTATATGTAATTGCACATAGTATCACAAATGATTGGCAGGACTTCTCATGTGCAGCTAACAAGAGAAATAAATTATTAAAATCAACCATTGCACAAAGAAGGAGACTGTTTGTTGGTTAGAATTCTCCAATTTTTTTTAGTGATTTAGAATATCTGACTGAATTAATTTACAAGATGTATGCTGTTTTTCAGCTTGACGGCATCCTTTACTGCTGAAGAAAAAGTCCTGTCGAGCCTTTTTGGCCTGTGGGACTCCAGAGGCAGCTGATGGGTATCAGTGGGCTAAGCGGAGCGCAGCTTCGGTGGTCGCTAAGGCAAAAACACAGGCATGGGAGGAGTTTGGAGAGGCCATGTAGAATGACTTCTGGGCGGCTTCGAGAAAATTCTGGTCCACCATCCGGTGGCTCAGGAGGGGAAAGCAGTGCTCCGTCAACAATGTGTACAGTGGGGATGGGGGGCTGCTGACCTCATCTCGAGACGTTGTGAGGCGGTGGAGGGAATACTTCGAAGACCTTCTCAATCTTGGGCTGGACTCCGCCAAGGCTGCCCTTTGTCACCGATTCTTTTCATAACTTTTATGGACAGAATTTCTTGGCGCAGCCGAGGTGTTGAGGGGATCCAGTTTGGTGGCCTCAGGAATGAGTCTCTGCTCTTTGCGAATTACATGGTTTTGTTGGCTTCGTCAGGCCATGATCTTCAGCTCTCACTGGAGCGATTCGCAGCCAAGAGTAAAGCGGCTGGGATGAGAATCAGCACCTCCAAGTCCGAGACCATGATCCTCATCCGGAAAAGGGTGGAGTGCTCTCTCCAGGTCTGCAATAGGGTCCTGCCCCTAGTGGAGGAGTTCACGTATCTCGGGTCTTGTTCATGAGTGAGGGAAGGATGGAGCGGGAGATCTACAGGCAGATTGGAGAGCTGAGCCAAAAGGCCAAGCTCTCAATTTACCAATCAATCTATGTTCCCACCCTCACCTATGGTCACGAGCTGTGGGTAGTGACCGAAAGAACAAGATCGCAAATACAAGTGGCCGAAATGAGTTTTCTCTGCAGGGTGGTCGGACTCTGCCTTAGAGATAGGGTGAGAAGCTCGATGATCCAGGAGGGGCTCAGAGTAGAGTCGCTGCTCCTCTGCATCGAGAGGAGCCAGATGAGGTGGCTCAGGCATTTGGTTAGGATGCCTCCTGGACGCCTCCCTGGTGAAGTGGTCCGGGCATGTCCCACCGGAAAGAGGACACTCTGGATGGTCTACATCTCTCGGCTGGCCTGGGAACGCCTCGAGATCCCTCCGGATGAGCTGGTGAATAGGGCCGGGGAGAGGGAAGTCTGGGTTTCCCTGCTTAGGCAGCTGCCCCTGCGACCCGACTCCAGATAAGCGGAAGAAAATGGATGGATGGATGCTGTTTTTCATTGCTTGGAAATATGCTGGCAACACAAAAATAAAAAACAAAAACAAAAAACAAAAGACCTTTCAGTGAGGTAGCCACATTGCTTCTAATTATTTCATTAATAGAAGATACTAGACCGAAATTAAATACTTTGTGTTTTTTTCACCATGATATAACCAAAGCAAAGTCCTATTAAAAAAGCACTTCATTGATAATCATTGACGAACCATTTGCAGGTGAGAGCATGATAGAAAATAGAAGAATTGTATGCACATAGCACCATTTACTATCCTCATGTGAGTTTATGGAAAAAAACAGCTCTTGAAAAACATGAAAAGTGCATACCATCTCATATTAACACATTTGGAAATGTAAGACATTAACAGGTTGACAAATGGAAACCTAAACTGTATGTATGTGTAGGCAACACAAGTAAAAGTTTGTGATTGTACAGTTTTTGTCTGTTTATTGTAACATTTAGCTGTGGATTGATGCTGATATTTTATTTCTGTCACTAGTAAGTAAATATAGAAAATGAGTTAATATCAGGATTCCAAGTTCATCCATTTAATTTCCTGTGGCCGGTTGTTCAAAAAATTTAATCCGGATAAAAGCTATCTGGATTTGGGAATCCCATTTTTCAGGATGGAGAATCATGTAATCCAGCTTACTTTTTTCCCGGTTGTTCAAAGCAACATTGGATTGGATCACCCTGATCCAGAATCCCGTTTTTCAGGAAATCCGGATACCCAGCATGTAAATCAATGGGCTTTCAGCTATGTGAATAACAACAGGTAGAAGAGCCAGTAAGGGGTTACTTTAAAGGGGATATATCATGAAAAATCCACTTTTTTAGCCCTTAAATACATGTTTTTGTGCACTATTAGTATTTATCGATTAAGCGTTGTGCATTCTGTTTCTGTTAGTGCTGTGTGCTAACTTTTAGCTTCCTACCTGAGGATATAACTGTGCTGTTTGCTTTGAATAAAATTATTTGGCTTTGTGTTTTGCTGTTTGGTGTAGTGGAACACATGATCCAAATGCATTCAGTGACTTTCGTGACACTTGCATTAGCTAACTCCTTAACAATGTCGAGGCCTTGTTTATCTTATTCATATTGTGGTAGTGTGGAAAAAGTAGTGTTGGGGTGGGGGACAACAGCTAGTAAAGACGGCAGGTGATGATGAAAAATACATGGAAGTGTATGGGGAACTTATCAGCTTGGGACGAACAGAAAGCGAGAGAGGAGGACTCAAATATGTAAGGCTGGACGGACACATTTTCTGTTGTTGACATCACTAGTAAACTTGCCAATAAAACGTTTCTCTGTTGGTAAATAATCCTATGGCTGCTATCAAACTACAAATATGGCCCAATGGGGTGGAGTGGAACTCTCTGGGACCTGGAGGGAGGCGGGGCATGAAATGCCTCATTCACATTTAAAGAGAATGCACCAAAACGAGTTGCTCTAAAGACGCGCCCCAGAACAGGGTTAACAAGGGGTGTGGGGAGCTAGAGTAACCAGCAATTCAGACCAAAGCATTGCAGTTCTACTTTATATAGAACATAAATGAATGATTTACATGTGAAAAGGAAGGATTTAAAAACATATGTCCATTTTAAGTAAGTTTCACTTGGCGACAACACACAACAATCATTAACATCCACTTCTATGTATAACTGTATGACTGCCCGTCCGAACCACAACAAATATAAAGCTAATCCGTTAACAACTACATTGTGGATATTTTGGGATCATCTTAAATAAAAAATGTACAATATGTCCCTCTTTGTGACAATGTTAATGATGCACCTCAGCCCCATGTTGAGGTACTGACCCAACCTCTGGCATTCTGTCAGAACGTGTAGTGAGGGATGCAATCGACATTATTTTTGACTGTTTTTTTTTTTTTTTTTCTGATTATGCAGTGAAGACTGACAAGAAGATTGATTATTTTATGTGTATTTGTTGTAGGATTTGTTTAGGGGTTTACTTCCATGGGAACAAGATGATATGTTTTATTCTTGCTTTCCTATGATAAAAGGCTTAATAGGTAGCCTCTGCCTATTTTAACCACTTTATCCCTATAACGGTTAAACAAGTAAGTTGCAAAATACAAATATAAACATGTGCACCGAATAAAAAGTTCTATTATTTGATCAACTGTTAGGTTGTACCACATGTTCTTCTGAAATCTGCCCTGTAATCCTACCCTCTGTTGGGATCAGGATAATCCTGTTTTCTTGGATCAAAGTTATCCGGATCCCACTCAAAAGTTTTGAACAACCCAAATTGGGGGTTTTATCCAGACAACAACCAGGATTGGATTACGTGATCTAAGCCAATTTCGGAATCTAGATTTCCCTTTTGAACCACCCATTTTCAAGATTTGATCCTATCTGATAACTGAAATCCAATTGGATTACGTTGAACAACCAGGCCCTGGTGATTACTCATGATGGATTTGACACACGGAGGGCCACCAACGACAGTGACACGCGAAACTCATCGCCGAACACATGACAAACAGCAGCAACAGCGGCTGTGTTGTGCATCGTGCTCTCGGATCGCTTTTCTCCAAGAAATTTGATTGGTTATATTATTGGACAGAATTAAGCAGTACGTGACAAACAAGGCATGAAGGATGAAGAGTCACAAGATTTTGCTTGAATCGAAATCTTGCTGTTGACTCTCATGGGGAATACCATCATCTTGATGGCGGACCTCAAGGCTGGTCGAAATAAATTCAGAACCTATGTTAGGTCAAATTCATTACAGCTGCCTTTTATTTACATCTCTATAATCTTTGCGTGAAGCATTGTAAAGTCTGCGAAAGTCAGACACAGCTAAAATGGTCTGTTCCTCCATGTTGAAAGTGTTTGCAGACTGTCTAGCCTTCTCTCAGCTCATTGGTCAGTCCATGAAGCCTCTCGTTGATTGTGACACATCAGCGACAAAAACTGAACATTTCTATTTTCTTCTGTCATGCTGCACGGTGGTGTGGTGGTTAGCACCGCAGCCTCACAGCAAGAAGATCGCCGGTTCGAATCTCGGCTGGGGGGTGGTTCGAACCTTGAGGGCAGTGGCCTTTCTGTGTGGAGTTTGCATGTTCTCCCCGTGTATGCGTGGGTTCTCTCCGGGTTCTCCGGTTTCCTCCCACCGTCCAAAGACATGCATGATAGGTTAATCCCTAGGAAAGAGTGTGTGTGTGAATGGTTGTTTGTCTATCTGTGTTGGCCCTGCGACAGGCTGGTGACCTGTCCAGGGTGTACCCTGCCTCTCACCTGTTAAAATGCTGGGATAGGCTCCAGCTCACCCGCGACCCATATGGAATAAGCGGTCAAGATAATGGATGTCGCAAGCCCCCATGTGCACGTCTACATGAATGAGCGCAACATTTCACATGTATGAATGTCAGCTTTTGCTTGGCTGGAGGAGGGCAGCAATTTTCGCCTCATCATGCAAGTTCCATAGGAAATTAATAAAGAAGAAGCGATGCTGCCTCCCTTGTGTAAAGCCCATTACTCCACCAAGAGAAGAAATTAGTTAAACTTAATTATCTTCTCTATTTTTATGACACAAATTCTAACAACCAATGGACTGGAGTCCTGTCAGTGTGTACCCTTCCTATTGTCTTACAGCAGCTAGAATGAGCTCCAGCCCCATGAACCTCCAATAGAATAAGTAGATATCATTAGAGGATGGATGGTCAGATGGAAACTTACTTGTTGTGGTTTTACCAGCTTATAAAGTGTGTAGAAATGGTTTTACTCTACAAGGTCAGTATACAGTAAATACCAATTACTTTCTCACCATAAATAAGCAGGGACTCACCCTCTAACAGAATGCAGCCTTATATAATTAAATTTCCTCTGAATTATTTCTTCACCCATCCCACCATCTTTCCAATTGTTTTGTTTGTGAGACTGAAATATGTTTGAACCACATGTGGTTCATGTGATTTACAAGTGAACCGCATGAAAACCACGTGTGTGATTCACATGTGAAACACGTGAACTTTATCCTCCTGAGATCCAGTAATTTCATTTTCCTGCCTTTCCTAAATGGCTAGCATCATAACAAACACATTTTATGGTAGAAAGAAAGGTAGGCATGATATTTATATTTTAAATGTTTTTTAATGTTTTATTTGAAATAATTTTAAAAAATGAACGTCTAACAGGTAATTTGAGTAAGTTTTCAATACCAAAATTAGTCTAATAGGGAAAATGACTAATTTATCAACGTATACTCTAGTACACGCCGGGACTTTGTTCTTGTGTTTATTTCACTTTTTCCAGTGGACAGTTTTCCAACAGAGGCAGAAAGAATTCTTAACAGAATCAATAAATGGCGGGCCAAGGAAAGCCCGGAGTGTCATACTGGACTGGACTGGACTATCTAGTATCCAAAGGCAGTTACTAAAATAAATACCTGGTCTGGGGCTTGCACAGTATTTTGTCTGTTTTTTACTTTTAGGTTTCTACAGAACTCACATTTTATAGTGTTAGATTATTATTATTATTATTATTATTATTTTTTAGAATAAATACATATTTTTAACATTTCATCTGTGCTTCTCATTGTGTTGGTATGGCCAGGAATCGAAATCTTAAGACCAAGTAATGTCTTAAATACTGTTACAGTAACACATAGAAATGTGCCCCCATTAATTTATTTTATAATTAACAGTTAAAAGACAACTAACAATCTTATATCACAGAAAAAAAATAAATAAATAAATATATATATATATATATATATATATATATATATATATATATATATATATATATATATATATATATGCACATTATATTTATTCTGCTAAATTGTGTTTTTATAAATACTTTTTCTATTTCTTTGGTTCATGTCTGTGTTGGAGGAACACAGAATTGCAGAAAATGGTACCCTAATGACCCGTTGTGCTTGGAGTCCACAGCTGTACTTTCAGCAGTACATCGACAAAAAAATTATTCAGGACCTGTCCTACTTCACCAACTAGCGTATGGTACAGGATTCGGGGTCTAGTTTAAAGATGCAGATGTTTAATGCTCTTTTTAGGAAGTCCTGTTAAAAGACCATTACAGTAATCAAGCCTACTGGAGATGAATGCATGGATGAGTTTCTCTTGGTCTTTCTGGGAGACTAAACTTTTAATTCTGTTGATGTTTCTGAGCTGGTAAAAAGCTGTCTTAGTGACAGCTTTGATGTGGCTGCTGAAAGTCAGATCTGAGTCTATCAACACTCCCAGGTTACGAACTTGGTTGGTGATTTTAAGAGCCCGAGTCTCCAGGTGTTTACCAATGCTGACCCTCTTCTCTTTGATACCAAACAGAATAATCTCAGTTTTATCTTAATTTAATTGTAGGAAATTCTCCAGGTGTTTATTTGCTCCAGACAGTGACACAATAAGTCTATTGGACTGCAGTCATCTGGTCACAGAGACACATAAAGTTGTGTATCATCTGCATAACTTTGATAACTAATGCTATAGTTCTGTAATATTTTACCCAAAGGGAGCATATACAAGTTGAACAGAAGAGGTCCAAGGACTGACCCCTGGGGGACTCCACAAGTCATTGCCACTCGCTCGGATTCATAGCTTCGTAACAAAATAACTCCGGCCTTCTAAATAGGACCTGAACCAGTTAAGAACCGCTCCAGAATGTCCGACCCAGTTTTCCAGCCTGTGCAACAGGATTCTGTGATCTACAGTATCAAACACCGCACTGAGATCCAACAGAACCAGGACTGATACTTGACCAGAATCAGTATTCAACCTAATGTCATTTAACACTTTGACCAGAGCTGTTTCAATGCTGTGATGAGGTCGGAAGCCGGACTGAAATTTATCAAGACTTCCACTTTCATTTACAAAGTCATTAAGCTGGTGAAATACAACTTTCTCAATAATCTTGGAAATAAAAGAAATAAAATTTATTCTTACTCAATGCTTTTTTTTAAAAATTGTTGACCCAATTTCTGTCCAGACAATCATTATTTCCTGCAACTTCTTGTCTACCTGGTTAATAGCGATAATGGTGTCCCTCTGCAGCACCCACCCAGCTGGAGCACCCAGCAACTATAAAGAAATATTATTTAACACTAAATAAACTGCTGCCAATCTCAGATGTATCTGTACATGTTTATTTAAAAAAGTAAAACAAATTACTGGCATCATTACTATCATTTAGCAGTGTTTTCTACAAAGCAATTCCCAAATCTGGGTATCGAACTTCAGCCTCCCGCATGGGATACGGATGCCCTACCGACTGAGATATCCAGCCACATAGTCCAATTCCTCTGGTGTGTCTTGCCTTCTGAAACTGTGCTGACAGCATCTGCCACCTGCTACCACTGTTCTGCCTTTCTGACACAAGTAATGCCCACGCCGTGCCCACTAATTAAACATTTTTACGTTTTTCAATGTGGTCCATCAGAATCTCTGTCTCACACTCCGAAAATTACATTTCTTCCCTCTTTTTCCCTCCCGAGCCATCATGGAAGTGATGTGATGAATATTTATTACAGGTGTCCACATGACCATTTATAGCCACCATGTAGGCGTCGGAAGGTGTTCCCTCATGTGCGCCTGCTTTAGAGCTGATTCTGATTTATGAAGGTAAACAGGTGTGGGACGTGCGTGCACACGCTTTGATAAATCTGAAAGTAGAAGTGCGCAGCATTTGCTTTTTGTGCAGCAGACGCCACCTGTAGTTTGCTTTGCTATGCACAGTTTTATAAATGACGCCCCGGTTCTGAAGAGAGTCTTCCAAGGTTGCCTTGACCTACTTAGGTCTACAAGGGTCTGAATTGATGAGCAGATTGTTCTATTTACCGGCCGTTGTCCAGTTTGTCAGTTTGTACCTGGGAAGCCAAATCCAACAGGATTAAAGGTGTTTGTTCTTGGAAGTCCAGGTAGATTTTGAGACCTACATGGGAAAGAACACCTTCACTCAAGTCCAACAGATGGGAATAGGTGGAAATGCAGAGGATCACTGCTCTACTTTGACCAGTATTTTACCACCAGTTTTCTTGATGCTCGTCAAGCATGAGGCCTGCCTGCCACAGGAACAATTAAAAAATGTTGAATTCCAAAAGAGTGTCACTTCACTGCACAACATTCTGAGCGCAAAACCAAGAGGGTCAACGGAAATGATTGTACGGAGACCTGATGTAATGGCAATCACCAAGTGGATGGACAACAAGCCTGTTGTCATGGCATCAACTGCCCTTGGAATTGAGCCTCAAGATACTTTTACCAGGTGGTTAAAGAAAGAAAAAAGGCAAATCCAAGTCCAAGTCAATATCAACATGGAAGCAGTTGATATGTGTGATCGCATACGCACCTTTTTGGCCATCACCAACTCGTGGCTTCAGTATATACAAAAGACAGGGCTTGCAACGAGCTGCAAAAAGCACCTTCCAGTACCTGGAGTTCAAACCAAATTTGTAAAACGTGTGGTTCACATGTGATATACATGTGAACCACATGTATTTCACATGTGAAACGTGAACTATATGTGAAACCACATTTATAAAACGTGTCAAAAATGTGTGATTCCATGTGAAACACGCCATATGAAAAACATGAAACAAACTGATTCACAAACATAAACATGTGATTTACATGTGGATCACATGAAAACATTTCACATGAAGGTGTGGTTCACATGTGCATGTAGATATAGAGCACATGTGGAATACACATGCTTTTATTGTAAGTAATAAAAAAAAAAAACATTTGGGCAATCCATACGGTAAAGAAAATTACAGACTACTGTAAGACAGTGTTGTGCTGCAGCTGATCATGATGAACAACATTTTATCAATCTGCCCAGATTTTCTTGTGCTGTCTCCCCAGGTTGTGTGGCATCTCGCTGTAGTGATAGATTTGACAGAAGTTATTGCACTCAGCTGCTGTTTGCCGAAAAATAGTTGCAGGAGGTTGCTCTGCTTTTTGACTTTATGCAAAGCTGTACTGATCACCTTCTGGCACTTTCTCATACTTGAAGCACAGGTATGCGTAGGTTAGCAAGAGACAGCAGATACATTTAAAATGATTTATGTAAGACAGTCGTACTAAATTAGGTCAGTAAGGATTATCTAAAAAGCACATCTGCTGTAAAACAGGTGTTGGGTGAGGGGAACATGGCAGTGTTTTAGCTTGATGTGATGCAGAAAGTAGAAAAAGTGTGGAAACCCTCAGGCAAAAATTTGCACTCTTTCCACTCAGGTACCAATGTGATACCCCTCACAAAAATGTCATAAAAATGTCAAATACAATCTTACCATGGGTATGGAAGTTTCCACTATATTTTTATATAGTTTTTGGTTTTATGCTTTTTTTGTCATGAAAATCCCAGATTTTTTTCAATGGAAAAAAAAAGTTTTTTTTTTTTTTGATAAAAAAATATTATCACATGTCTGGATAACAATATATATATATATATATATATATATATATATATATATATATATATATATATATATATATATATATATATATATTTATATTTATATATAAATAATTGTCCCCTCGCCCTCCGTCGGTGGTCTCTCGTCCATCCAAGCTCGTGTCCTCTACCAGAGGCCTGGGAGCTTGAGGGTTCTGTGCAGTATTTTTGCTGTTCCGAACACCACTGTTGCCTTCACTTTCCAGGCCTTCTCAAGTTCTTCTTTCAGGTCTTGGTATTTCTCCAGTTTCTCATGTTCCTTTTTCCTGAATCGCTTGGTATTGTGATGTCAACCACAACGGCTTTCCTCTGCTGTTTGTCCATCACCACAATGCCCGGCTGGTTTGCCATTACCATTTTGTTGGCCTGGATCTGGAAGTCCCACAGGGTCTTAGCTCGGTTATTCTCTACCACCTTCTGAGGTGTTTCCCACCTTGACCTCGGGGCTCCCAGTCTGTACTTCGCACAAATGTTCCTGTACACTATACCAGCCACTTGGTTATGATGCTCCTTAAAAGCTTTCCCTGCCAGCATCTTACACCCTGCAGTTATGTACTGGATTGTCTTTGCACAGTCTACACCTGGGGTCTTGTCTTGTATGATATATCTGGGCCTCCATTGCTCTGGTGCTCAAGGCCTGCTCCTGTGCAGCTATGATCAGTGCCCCTGTGCTGTCTTTCCAGCCCTTTCTAGCCATTGGTAGGATTTCTCGATGTCAGCCACTTCCGTTATATGTATGTATGTATATATATATATATATATATATATATATATATTTGTATATTATACAAAATATGTGGTTATAATGGGAGTCAGTGCAAAAAATCCACCCAAATGCCTGTCTTGTACATATCTCCTGTTCTATATATCTTACAAAAAATGTGATTGTGGAATTACATAACAATCAAAGAAAAAATTCTTGCTAAGTTTCTGATAATTAGCATTTAAATTGAACCAGATATTAAACCGATAATACAAAAATACGTGTTTGGCCCCCAAAGATGCCCCGAGGGGGAGACGAAAGCACATCGTGGCCTGAGCTGAACATCTAACTGTTTACTCTGAGACCTTCAGTGGAACAAAAATGTCATCTGTAGAAACAGTGAGAGGTTTTTATTTATTTGTTTATTTTTGTTTTGTTTTGTTTAAGTAGACCAAGTGGGATTGCTTCCACTAGACCGGTGACACACAGAAGAATTTTGTATTTCAGTTTTAGCATAACTCAGCTGTAGGCTTGATGTTTCTTGTTCACCACTTTTCTGCTACATCAGCATGTGCAACCACAGTATGTATTTACTGTGGATGTATGAATGTCATCATTGGGGTGTTGATAAAATCCAGTAGAGCAAATTAACAGGGAAACAGATGCTGTACCTCTCAAGGCTATTTAGAAAGGAAATTACTATAAAAAATGGCACTTTCAAAGGTTAAAAAACAGTTTGCTCTTCTTCCCTTCTACTCATACTTAGCCTGAATGTGCCTGGATTATTTTTCTTGGCCAAACTTCAGTTGTGTAAGCGATTAAAACAAAGTTGGAGAAAAAGAGTGCAAGACAAAGACAGATTGGGGTTTGGATGAGCAAGGGATCAAATGAGGAAATATTTGCAGAGGAGTGGGACATGAAGGCTGTCACAGGAAAGAGGAAAAGGAAGAAAACAAGAAAATGTGTATAGGGAACCAATTATACATGGTGCACTTCTATCTGCTCTATTGCGTAAATTGGTTGTGGCTCTGAGCAACTTACTAAGATGATCAGTTTCTTCCTTTAAAATGGAAAAAAAGAATGGGGCCAGTTCAACATTTGGTACAACTGCTTTTAATGACATAAAATCCCTTCCAGCTATGCAAAACAGCAGACACGAATAAAGTAACACAACTTAGCTGCAAATTGAAACAAATTTTTTGAGCTCCATAATTACTTGCTCTGCTAATGACTCACCACTGCAACTTGCAAAATGTGATTTAACCAATTAGCCAGCAGGACTGGTATGGCAGCACTGTGCTTGTTTTCCAGTCCTGGTGTCAGGAACGGCCCACAAATAAACAAACCAAAAACTGGGAAGAACGGGAACCTCAATGACAAGGCAGTCTTACTCCTTCTGACATCTGTTTCTGTGGAAGGAAAGCAATGACACCACTAACACTTTACCCACGATACCACCGGCCCCTCTGGCAGCAGCATCTGTCTAATGAGGGTGTTCAGTAGCTCCTGTGAAGCCAGACACAACGGCTTTGATAGCATGAGGTTTCTATTGAAATGAAACTATGTAATGAGGATGAAAGAGCTTAAACAATGAAACTGAAAACTTTTAGTAGAAGAGATAGTCAAAATCCAATTCTACAAATATTTTATCAGAACACAACATTAACTAAAAAACATGATGAACACTTTAGAAAAAAAAGAAAAAAAATTGCTTATTTGAGAATAATTTGTGCTGGAAACATTAAAGACATGATGTACCTTTAACTGTACAATGTGAACATGCCTTCTGCCATTTTTGGAGGAAGATGATGAAAATAATACAAAAACTGATGAATTGATTCAGCTTTCATTCAAATCTCCACTAGTGGGATTAGTTTTGTTTGCTGATATTTAAATTATTTTATGAATGGTTGCTCTGCTAATGTACTCATGATCATGATCTGTTGTATCCGTTTTGGTTAGTGTTTTTATTTATTTTTATCTTGTTCTAGATATTATTGTATTTAGGGGTATAAACCTGAAATAAAAATGTAATGACAAATGTCCCAAATCAATCAGCAGCATGTTATCAGTTTAATATAAAACAGGGATTTGTGTATGATGCCAATGAGGATAATCACACTGCCAATAAATCTGATGGCTGTGGCTGACATCTAGACAAGCAAAGATTGTAGACTCCTCCCTCCCACATGTTCCAAAAGGTAACATATATTATGGTTAAAATGCTTTCTATGCACCATCATTGACGAGAGATTACATATGTCTGAGTTTTTTTTAGTTTTTTTTCAGTTTTTGCCTCCCATATATTACATAAATCCTTAGGAAAGTGCACACAGATCAAACTAGGGTTTAGGTATGTAGCAAGTGTCTGAGAAGCATCCATATATATATATATATATATATATATATATGTGTATGTATGTATATATGTTTAACAATACTGTATTATTTTACTTGAACAAAAAGGTATTAGTATAATGCTTGAATATTATTCTACTACCCTCTTCAAAACAAAACGTATTGCAGAGGGATTATGTGTGCAGTAAAACTATAATTGCTGTGCATCCATGTCAAAGAGCAGGGCCTCTCATTTCAAGTTTGCACAGGGCCTTGCACCCTACCTGTGATGGCCTTGTCTGGTTGCATCAAGAAGCTGTAGTGTCTCTCTAAAGACCCATCTATACTCTATTCTAAAGGCACATATGGCACATTTTGTCCTTCTGCATCATTTATGTGCGTAATAATTTGGTCTGGATACGTATCCTGACAGAGCAAATGGATTAGAACCACTGGTAATTGCAAGAGCAGTGTTGAGTAGTAGAGCTGTTATGCTTCCTGCAAAAGGAAGAAAGAAGTAAATGAAGGCGCAATGTATTTAATGACTTCACAGACCACTGCTATCTACCGCACTATACCTTTTAAATCTCTTTTTGAGAATGTACATTATCATCTTCCACCATCATGACGCACACTACTGACTAAAACTGATGTTTGAAATTTGGAGTTGAACTCCAAATTCTGTATTCCCCTCTGGTGGATGTATTGACTAGCAACCAACGTAAAGCACACATGGAAGCATGGAAGCATGACAGCAGTGACGTTCGAAATGAGCT
The DNA here is from genome assembly GCF_017639745.1 of Melanotaenia boesemani. Lineage (NCBI taxonomy): Eukaryota > Metazoa > Chordata > Actinopteri > Atheriniformes > Melanotaeniidae > Melanotaenia > Melanotaenia boesemani. Next base: position 7,797,461 of record NC_055697.1, read on the forward strand.
TAAGGTCCATTTATGCTCCCTTACATACGTTAATACATTTGTCCATTTTAAGCATTGTCATATGTCACCTCCCTGACTCTTCCATGTGTCTTTTACGTTGTCGTGGTTGTCAATTCAATTCACCCAGTGCTGAGTTCAGAGTTAGTTTCCTGTTCTGATTTCAGTTTCAGACACTGTATGGTGGCAGTACTGTAATTCACCACTGGAAGTAGGGTTGGGTGATACTGCAAGTAAACCAAGGGTAAGTATTGTTTTGCTTTAAAATTTCACAATAATTTAGCCTTTAATTATTAATCATGGATATGATCATAATGTAGCACAATGCAAAGACTTTTGTCAAATGAAACATTTTTCATAAACAAACTGAATGGCAGAACTGAGAAATTTAAATTTAGGCTTTTCTGTTTGTAAACAATATGAAAAAACATCAACAATGTAACAAAATAATAAAATAACTTTGTTGTTCTGTTTAATAAAGTCAACAGGGTAAATTTTAGCTAAACGAAAGTAAAACCTACTTATTCTTTGCCTTTTTGCCCCCAAAGCCCTCTGCCAGAAGATAATTGATCACATCATACTGGTATTGAACGATACTGATACTACTAGCCTTGGTATCGATACTAACGATATCTGGATCGATCCGCCCAGCTTTACTATAAAGTTTGCACCCGTTCAATGAGCCTGACACACTCACACAGTCTTTCACCAAAAGCTCCCGCCATCTTTACAGTTTTGGACTTTGTCGCGTTCTACTTCTTCTTTTTCTGCTTCTACTTTATGCTGTTCCACTTCTCTGGTTAATTCTTTTCACGGGTCCTATGTCAGCTATACCGCTCAATACTGCTCCTGCAGTTTCCAGTGGTTTGGCTCTGTTTGCTGAGTAAAGTGATGGATCCACGAGGCCTCTGAAAATGGACCACATTACATGTGTAAACGCCTTAGGAAACAGATGAAAGTGTTCATCCGTCCATGTATCCGTCTTCTGCATCAAGCATATATGGGCCTTTACTTATTTACGTACATAAAGGCAGCATTAACAGACCTTAAGGGGTCACTAGTCAAATGAACTAAACAACGCGCCCACATCAACAACAAAAGAAGTTATTCTGCTCGTCTTTCTGTCCGGTCCTTCTGGCTCCTGAAGCAACATTTCTGTGAGGGTTTAGTAACCGTGCTGCTCTGATCTGCTGCCTCCGCTATCGGTGAAAACTCCAGCGGGTGGCTGTTAAACAGCTGTTTTTTTCCTGTCTTACTGTGGAGAAGAGGTGATTTCTCCAGGGGCTGAAGCTGCAACTGCGTAGCTTCAGGGTGCACTTTATAACGCTGCTGTAACCAGTGAAGTTGTGGATTTTATCACCAAAGCTTGTGGTAAAATGTGGACATTCACCACTAAAGGGGCAGTTTTTCACTGCTAACTTTTTCTGCTCTGAGCGTTGAACTTTCACTCAGATCTATGCTGTTTCAGACCAGCCGACATGCTGTATCGCTCTCTCTCTCTCTCTCTCTCTCTCTCTCTCTAGCTCTTTCTTGAAGGGGCCACGATGTCTTTGAACTGCACTGTAAACAGTTCTGCATCTCTGCACAATGAGACATAACTCTCCTCCAAACAATTACAGTTGACTTTAAAAAATAACTGTCGACTTTGTTCACCATTTCGACAAATTGGTTAGTCAATTAGTTGTTCACATCCCTACACCACACCATTGAATATCAACACTTTCTTCAAATTGAAAGCAAAAAATTTAGTTATTAGAACAAATCATGTGTAAAAAGTTCCTCATATTCTTATTTAAGTCTGTCTTACAAATTATTATTGTATTGATGTTTGACAGTTATTTTCAGTTTGGACTGAAGCTACAAACTCGCTGATCATTGAATCAATGATCCATGTACTGCTGTATTGTTGGTCCCTTACTAATCTTTCAATATCCTCCTTCCAGCAGTGAGGAAAACTACATAACATACCTTAATGGAACAATCAGAATAAACAATAAATCTTCATCTTTCTATTTCAGAGTAGATTACTTTGTTAACTACACAAAAATATCTCTGTGTGCAAATTTTGAATAAGCAACCTTCAAGATCTGAGACATAAATCCGCCTCCTTGTTGGGATGATCACGCTCACCTTGCTTCTGACTGAAACCCCTTTAATAAACAGATGAATAATTTGAATGTTGCGGTTGTAGTTGTCACAGTGTTGCATAATGCATGGTCAAATCACAGCAACAAAAACATAGGAAATCTACCAGCACTGCGCTCAAATATTAAATGAATGCTCAGGAGAAAGAAAATCCTCTGCTATGTTTTGAGAAGCAGCTGAGCCCCTTCAGCTTCCAGAGTAAAATAAGCTAGAGGGAAAATGAGAATGTCTTCATTAGATCTAGATATACAATCACTTGTACCACGCCAGGATGAGTAATGGATTACACATTTGAATCTATAGGAGCTCAAGATCAGATGACAAAGTCTTGCCTTCGTTAATCTGGTCATTTCTGATGACCCAAGCCTAAAATGATGGAACTCTGTGCACATAAATCATGCATGAAACATGCACGCGGTCATCTAACCCTGACTTAAATGGTTTTGTTGAAAGCAGCAGCAGCAACAGCAGCAGTAGCAGTTGAATGGGGGCTCAGGTGTAATATCCCAGCAGGATTCAAATGTGACAGGAAAAGATATGAAGGGGACATTCATCACGAGCTCGTCTGTCGTTGGAGGGAGAGGATGGCCTTGGAGTTTTCACCTGTCCCCCTGCTCTACACATGCAATGTAATACCAGCAGGAGGTCATTTTATGAAGTAATATTCAGAAGATATTGCATGAACAACTTTATTGCACCACAAGGTCAGGACAGGTGGTAATAATGTCTGACTGTCCTCCTTCCAAAAAGGGACCCCATGGGTCATTTATTCATGCAAACAGTAATGACCTGTAATTACATCACATAAGCTGAGACTAGTGGTTGTGAGAGGTACTGCATGACAAATGTCACAATGTTCTGTAACAAAAAATAGGAATTTTCTGAGCCATGAATCGACCACTAAATGTTCTGGTTCAGTGATATAATGATATAGGTTCTTCATCATACTCTTACACATTTTGACACCATGACACCAAAACAACACCTAACACATAAATTAATGAGACATTGACATTTTCGTGTTGTGGTTTACCCACAATTGTTAGCTTGGATGTTCTTGCCTAAACCCATCAAGCAGAAGACAAAAGCATATTTGTAGAATGAAGTGATGGAGCCCAAAAGTAAAAATACTGTTATCAGCTATTCATTTTGGCAAGATTTTACCAGCTAGTTCTTCATTTTTCATTATGATTAATTGAACTAATTAGTTGAATTGGATCAGCTTTATGTAGTTGTGTAGATTAAATAGTTCATAAATTATTTCCACCAGCTTGATTAAATTGAATCAAAACAACTAGAATCTTGATCCAATTCAATTTTCTTGGGAATGATCAACTTTACACAAACCAAATAACTTGAACCAATTTAAAATCAGTTCACCCATCGCAGTTGAAAAGAAACACATCAGCTCTCATACATTATGCCAACTGAACCCACATAGCTGAAGCAACTGAAATTCTTAATGCTGAAATAAATCCATTTCCTTTTCATGTGTTTTATTTTCATTCAACATGTTATTGTTATGAGTGCATGTTTGAAAGTGTTGCATGTAATCCTGCCATCGCCTTGTCAGAGGTAACACTTAAGAGAGACGTTTCTCCGATGTGGAACCGCTCATACAGTATGACTCATATCCCCCTTCTGCTGAATTTACGGACAGTAATTCAGAGCAGCCGCTCATTCAAGTAATGGTTGTTTTGACTGGAAAACTTGTTTGAAAAAACATTTGCTGACATATAGATGGGATGAATTAATGACTCATTGAAATGAACACATTTTCTTCTGCAGTATATTTATACTTTGACTACCAAGTGCTTATATTTATGATAAAACGTTTGACACACTCTTTTACTGTCCTGCATTATTTTTAACCCAGAACAAAGAAATGAAATACAGGATGACAGATGGGGTGACACTAAATAAAACTGCCAAGCCGTGATGACACATTTTAACATGAGGCTTTCCCAGTTTGACTTTTAGATATTTTTACCCCATGACTCCCTCCAAACATTTGCTATACTTGCTTATTCCAGTACAGGGTTGAGGGGAACTTGCGCCTATACCAGCTGGGATCAGGTGAGAGGCAGGATTCACCCTGGACGGGTGGCAAGTGTACAAAAGAGGGGGTGAGGTTGTTAAAATCTTACGTCCTCTGGTCCTAATTTTAGATTACATGAATTTTAAAATCACTGAATTAGACCTAATTTTCCCCCAGAATGACTTGTTTAGTATATTGTGTAAACAACCTTCAGTCAAACCTCTTGATGGTTAAAAAAGTCTTTTTGGTTTCCTAAACACAGCAGATTCAAAGGTCAGGGTTAAGCACGTAACAGTCTCTTTGGAGTTAGAAGCTCATATAACCATGGATGGAAGAGATTCACCATCCTGTTCAGGCTGAATGGCTGTTTGCCAACAAAGGGGCAACCACCACCGTAGCCTTCTTACATTCTGCCATGCGGTGAACTCCTAGGGTCATTGCACACATGTGAGCAAAGCAACTGCCTGACTGACTGCCCCTCTCACTCCCCCAGGGGCATCCAGGGTGGAGGTGTTCCCAGTTCAGCCCCATGAAAGGGTGGACATGGAAGTGGATGTTGAGACCACCTTAGTATAAGGTCGTCCACGATTCATAAACCATGAGTCACATGCAGGGGAGCAGCCCAGATTCCTGTGTGTCTGTGTGTGTGTGTGTGTGTGTGTGTGATGCTGAGTTGAAGAGTAACAGCTTGAAGTGCTTCTGCGAAGCGTTAAATGTGCACTGACACGATTATTGTCACTTGATTTCTTCAAAGTGCAAAAATAGAAATGGACTGATAGCATACAGTTGAGCATGTGTTGTGTGTCAGGGTAGATCCCATTATCCTGTTATGATCTCTTTGTTTTCAAATATCCCAATATCTGTGGAAGGTTTGAAAGAAATAGTCACCAAATAGCTGCCTCCTAAAACTGATCTTTGTCTCTGGAGGTAAAGACGGGAGCAAAATGGTAATATTATTCAAAAAGAAAAAGAAAAAAAAAACACAGCTTTAACGTTTTAGTTGTGACATATTTCCCTTTTATATTATAATGAAATAACGGACTGTTCTTATGGAAAAAATCTCGGGCTGCTTTGGACACTATATCAGCATCGACTTCAAATCGTGCGTCATTGCGCAGCGGCGCGTCCAGCCCAAAGTAGTTAATGGGAATCCGCTGACTGAGCAGAACCAGTTGTTTGTGCGGGCATATGTTTGCGCGGATCAGCAGGTGTTGTCTTTAAAGAAAAAAAAAAAAAAACAAAAGAGAGAAGGAGGAGAACGGGAAAAGAAAGCCGAATGGAAATCAGCGTTGCAGAAACGCCAATCTAAGGGAAAACTCTGGAGTCTTATTTCCAGGATGCGCTGACATAAATGTGACATGCTCGTGGCGATCGGCAGGATCAGGTAAAGTTCCGCTTTCAACTTCAATAGTCTTTTTGTCTTTAAATATTAGGACAAACATTTTGTGTTTGTGACCAATTTTTTGTGATGCTTGTTGATTTTCATGCGCTCTTTTTCTTCATCAACGCATCTTTGAATGGAGCGTGCGGTCTAATCTCACTGCGCGCTGACAAATTGAACTTTGATGTGCAAAAAGCTCCTTTCCTCATATAGTTCCAATGGTGTTACTTGACCAAATGCATTGATCGTGTCTGTGCATGTGTCTGTGTGCGTTCTTTCATTGTGCGTGCGTGCGCCTTCCATCCTAAATTCAGCTGCTCCCATTTATTTCTGTCTGTGTGACCGGGTGCACCAGTGCGTGCGATTTTTCCTCCTTGGTGTGAATGAGGGTTAGGAGGTTAAGTTTTTGCTTAACCTCGTAATCTTTGATTCATTTTTATCATTAAATTATTTATTTTTCCTCCAAGAGGTTTATTTTATTTTATTTTTTTCTGACATAATGTTTCCCCATTTTTTCCCCCCACATTTATTCCAACTGTAGTCAAGCTCATGAACAATGGGCTTAGGGCTGATTTTAAAAATGACTCTTATTAAAGTGACAAGAAGGTTGAGATCGGGACTTAATTTAATAGAGACCCTAAAGGAAATGTGGTATAGATATGAAGATATAAAGTCGTTGTAACTGAGATGCCACAGACATGAGAAATGTATCAAGGCTTATCCTTTTTAAGACCATCTAAACTTGTTTATTAGACAGTTTATATCAATGCTCATATCAAATTTAGTGAGTCTCTCTCCCAGCAACTATACATTAGATGCTCCCAGAAATGCATGGATCTCATTGCGATTAAAGCTGTAATTAAAATCGAGCTAATGCCCCATGAAGCCTTATGGTGAGTTTCTCTAAGCCTTCCTCTAATTCTCTAACTATATTTACCACAATGATAATGCATGCGATCAGTAGAACAACCATATTTAATTAGAGAATTTTATTTATTTACTTTCTTTTTTCATGTGTATAAACTGCCAGCTTCCTTTCAGATTCAGCTCTCCACTTTCAGAACAACCATCATGAGAAAGAAGGGTGGGGAAGGCAGACAGAATCAGATTTACATAAATAGAGTTGTGCAGAGATAATGGAAAGGCTCCCTGTTATCATCAAAACTATAGGAGCCGGGAGGGTTGTTTTCTTCTTTCACTCTAAATGAAGAAAATAAGAGATTTTCTTTCTTTCTTTCTTTATTTGAAGAAGAAAAAATGCAGTTTACCTCAAAAAAGAAAGAAAAGAATAAATCCACTTCAGACTTAAGGTTTGAAGTGGATTTGTCTCTTGGACATGCTCCTTATCTTTATTTGTGTTTTGTTTTTTTTCACTTTTCTTACTCTGTATTGATCTTTTCTTTCTCTCTCAGCTTACGTTTTGTTTTGTTTTTCTGTTTATTGACCGCTTTCTGTGCTATGGCAAGTTAAATGGAATGATCTCCTGTGCCACTGGAAAGGGTGCCTAATGATTCATCTCACTGATTTGGAGTGTGTCTCTATACATGTGTGCGCCTCCATTATAAATTCTGGATATATTTAAATTTGCACCTAATTGATTTTGGCACTGAATTCAAAGATACAGTTTAGACTGCACAGGTTCATTTGCAGCACAGGTACGTCATGGTAGCATCTGTGCCACTTTCTGGTTCCTGTCTTCTGGGGCCTACTTTGACTCAGTGTCATATGTCATCATTAATGTAATTTGATGGAAGATGTCCTTCTGGTGCTGTCCATTCATGTGCTGTCACATTTTCCTCACATGTTTTCAGATCAACTCCTTTCCTTTTGGCTTCACTTATTAAGCTTTACATTTGACAGAAATATGGCCAAAGACCAGAGGTGTGGTCTGGAGGGGCCAGAAGTTCTCAAGCAATCACATGCAGCACATTATAGTAGTTTTCATATGTCAGTATTTCTTGAGTTTATACCATACCTGTCTCATCTGCTTAACATCAACTGAATCTTATGTGGTTGCATCTGCACCCTGTAATACTGGTTTATTCTCTGAACAATTCATCCTTGAAAAACTTATCTATAGTGACTTATAGGTGGGTGAGCTGTAATGAAGTGTAAGGGATGGACCTGCAGGGATAATATTTCTCAAAACACAACTTTGTACCTTTTGTATAGTTTTTATGGTGGAGTGTCCATAGGTTGCTAGAGCTAAGACCAGAAGCATCCATGATTCCATTTATTTGAATTTATTCAGTATATGTAATTGATATCAAATCAAATTTTATTTTTAAAGCACTTTTCATACATAAGTGACACAAAGTGCTTTACATAATACAATGCACACAAAAAATAAAAATAATATAAAACAGCATTTAAAAGTCCACACCTATATGTAAGATATGTAAGGGATAATGCCCGACAAGGTCTCCATTATCATATATTAATGGACAACACAGAGGCATAAATTGTCCAACGTAACACCCTCTAGCCAATCAGAATCGAGTATTCACCCAGACCATGTTTTAAATATTTTTAATGGCATATAAACTCGATGAACAGTGCATCAACAGCAATGTTAGAGTACCATAAACTTAAAAGGAAAATAGGTGTATTATTATTTATGTCTGTGCACATGACTGATAATGTTATTTAGCCATTTGTTCTCATTCTAATCAAAGGGACAAGGTTTGTGCCAATTACTCCCATCTAGTGGTGAAGTTGGAGATTGCAGCTTTATTAAATTGTAAGTTCTAGTAGATGTGAGAACAACTGCATTTGAGGGTATCTATGATGGTGCTGGTTCCAGTCTAGTTATATAAAAAATGTAATTTAGTCAGTCTGTTTTATTGTAAGGTTTGTAGGTAACCATGGCAACCAGAAAATAAGGCCTCCATGAACGTGACTCTTATGAAACAGTTTTTTAACTCAACTGAAGTCACATTTTCTTCTAAATCAAACATATGAAGTTAAAGCTGTTGGGCCACTGATGCACCTTTTAACTGGCAAAGAAAGCAGTAACGTAGGTGAAACAGGCCTGCCTAGCAGAACCCATCCCTCCAACCCATGGTGCTGTAATTAATCAGATTTCAAAACATTGGCTTTTTGTAAGGACACAGTTATGCAAGGCCTAATTGCCTCTGTTCAGCATATGTGAATTATGAAAAGAGCAGTGAGTTGAGGGGTAGGATTTTTTTTGCATAGATTTTTTTGAATGCATAGTATGGTTGATTTAGCAAAGTAACGCAAGACGACATTATCAGAGGAACAGAGTCTAAAAAAGGGATACTGCAAGAGATAAGAATGTCTGTTAATGACTAGAGAGAGCACACAGTACAGGTAAGATGAAAGATGGATGCCAAATTAGCCGTCATTAAGAGTCGGATCACTGAGAAAATCTCCCAAAGTTCCATAGTGGGTCTTTTAAGTGCATGCACTTGTGGGCAAATCCAGTAAAAAAAATTCCCACTCTCCTTTGGTTTGGTTTGTTTTCACAGTGTACTTCACTCAAAGGGATGAAACTGCCTAAACAATGTCATGCACTTACAACCACTTGCGAAAAAGAAAATTAAGATTAAGTTTTTACTTTGGTGTTAAAATACAGTTTTCACCATCATCTGTCCAGTTTGATTAGCAGGTGAAGCAGAGCGCTATCAAAAATGTAGAGCTATGAATCTTTTACCCTACATCATTTCCTCTTTTTAGTTCACTGGATGGTCCTTTGCTTTCACACTGTAAGCAAACCACACCAGGGTACACTTGCAAGTGAACCAAGACCCCTAGTTTTCAAGAGTTCACTTCTTTGATCCATACCGGTGCGCAAATAAGTGTTTACACCTCTCCAAATAAACCATACTATCAGTGGAAGCAGACCAGGGTTTATTTAAAACAGTGCCAATGTGGATGTGCCCTTAGTCAAGGAAGGTACACAAACTTTGCCATAAGAGATATTTTGAACTGGCTGCCATCCATCCGTCCGTCCATAAAATCCAACTCAGGGTCTGGGTTGAGCACCCAGAGAGATGCACATATATTACATGCAAACTCCACACAAAAAGGTCCTAACCAAGGTTGAACCAGGAACCATGAGTAAATAAGTACATTAACAGTGCGTGGATCTGATCATTTTTCTTCTTTGTTGCCCTCTGAACAGCAAGCTTCTCTTCTTGTGTGCGTTTTCTTGGTATAAGTGTTCTTGCATGCAGAAGGACCTGCAGTGGGAACAGATATACATGGTGATCAAAGCACTTTTTTTTTTGTTTTTATTAATATAACACATTTTTATTCTAGTTATTCCTTATGTTTTTGTTTTTACAATATGTTCACAGTAATCCCCTCCTTATATTTTCCATAATTTTCCTATCCTGCCTCATGCTGCCTCACCATCTTCATCATCATATCATCACTGCTGTATTAGCAGCCCCTACAGATTTGTTCCCCTATGGTGTATCTATAAGTAGCACTGTTGCTGACTCACCCTAATAATAATGCAGAATGATGGACACTGGAGACCTGTCTGGGGTGATGAGAAATTTAAAGTCATTTAGATTTTAATTCAAAGTGTCTAATCCTGCT